>NC_079419.1:18798867-18848867 GCF_026213295.1 Gadus chalcogrammus | reverse complement strand
ATAGCACGACCCCGGGAAAACAGGGAATCCTGCTCTCCCACAGAACCTCTCCTACTATCCATGTCCTTCATCCCTTGTTACCGTAACGACTCCCTTCTCATCCTCTCTGTCTGAAGTCCTAATCAACACTCCCTCCGCACACTCCCACACACACACACACACACACACACACACACACACACACACACACACACACACACACACACACACACACACACACACACACACATACACAACCACACACTCTCACACAAACACACACACACACACACACACACACACACACACACACACACACACACACACACACACACACACACACACACACACACACCACACACACACACACACACACACACACACACACACACACACATACAGCGTTCTTGATGACAGAGGCGTAAGAGCAGTGGTCCCTTTAGCTGGGTAGAGAGATGCTCGAGGTCCCGAGAGACGCATGCTCTGAGGCTAAAGCCACAGAGCTCTGGCCGCCCCGCTATCTGTGGTCTGTCAGTCGTCGCTGCAGAGGTCACCGAGTTCAGATAGTGCCCGACAACATCATCCATTACCTTAGTGACCGCTAGGCTGCGGGCACTCGCACCGATTAGAGAACCATTCAATGGCGCATACACGAACGCACTCACACACAAAAACACACACAAACACCACCACACACTTGCATTGCATCACACCTAAGACCACCTGGAGAATTCCTACACACTCACACACAAAAAAATAGACACACAAACACAGCCACAGACATGTAATGTTGAAGGTGAACACACATTAGAATTCCTGGAGACTTTTTATGATTTTATATTATTTCATACCCACTCTCATACCCACTCTCATACCCACTAACACACACACACACACACACACACACACACACACACACACACACACACACACACACACACACACACACACACAGGCATTCGGGACCTTTCACACCGAGCGTAGATGTGCTGTCACAAATGAATTAAGAATTGCCCATTCCTCCGGAAGCTCAGCTTTGCCCCCCGCTCCGCTGGAGGTATCGACTGGCAGTCTGTCAGCGTCTGATGGAACGAACAGATCTGTGGGCGCTCCAGTTAACAGCATTGTCTGGAAGAGGGGAGGCCACCATCGTGGTCCCTGTCCGTGAGGATTGGAAGGCATCGGAGGAACCTTCCGGCGGGCGACGCTATTTAGGAATGCAAAATAGCATCGCACGGGGCCAGGCCTCGAAACTCTACGTCACACGGAGCGGGCCCTAGCAACTCGACGTCACACAGGGGGCGGTCCCACTTGACGTAGAGTTCTAGGGCAGGCTCCATGTGGTCCTGGAACTCTACGTCACATGGTATCGGCCCCATGTGGCCCTGGGAACTCCCAAGTCACACAGAGCCGTCCTGGGAAATCGACGTCCCTCCGTGGCAAATGCTTTGGGATCCAAAGCCTGGCGTAACGCAGCATGCATTGCCAAACGGACTGGGATTGAGGCTGTTGATGCTGTATCGCCTTAACCTTTTCTCTGGGACGAGTCAAGTACCTGGCTATCTATGTAGCTCTCTGAAGATAATGAAACTGTATGTTCTCAAACGCTCTCGCTCATACACTGGGAGGGTGTTTTGAAAAGCAAGCAAGCAAGCGATGATCTACAAACGGTTTGGAAATGAAGAGCAGGGAGAGATACATGGATCCGTTGGAGGTGTTTGGTATGTGAGAGTTCTTCCATGAGGTAATCCAAGGAAGCTGCTCGGCCCTTGATGAGCCATGCCTTCATTGCCGTCATCTCGGTTTCCTCCTTTAATCCTCTGTTATCGCAGGCATTGATCGCAAGCCCAAGTTCGACCCCCCCTGGAGCAGGGAAAACGCTTTGTTCCACCTCTGTTTTAGGCTAGAAACCTCATTTGAAAACTGCTGTAGGGGGAGTGTGATGTTGAGGATGATGATGAGGAAGGGTACTCTGGGAGAGGGGGAAACCAAACGGAATGGAGAACAGAAGAGGCGGTATTAAACAATCCATACAGGCGATGGTAGTGCTAAATCCCACAATGCATTTCCCCCAAATGTGCCCTTTAAAGCCATTTTCTGGAGTCCATTGAATCATTACATTCTTTGGAGGGCGGGGCTGATGGGACATGCTTTAGTGTGTCTGTATGTTCGTATGCCTCGTGTATGGAATACAGAATGACAGGGTCAAAGGGCGTCCCAGTCAATAGAGGTCATAGAGGAAGTCCTGGTTATGATGCGACGCATGGGCTGGGCCAGTGGGGGCAGATTAGGGGCTGAATGCACGGGGGGCAGACAACAATACAAACAGAGATTAGAGAGGGGAGAAACACCGCCAGGCTGTCAGCACTGGGCCCCCAGCCCAGCCGTAGCCCAGCCACGGCCCCGGCCCCCACGGGGGCCTGCATCGAAGGGAGGGGGCCGCAGATAGGATGACCGGGAGAGAGGCAAGGGATGTCAGCATAGATTGAAAACAGCCAACGAGTGGAGGGAGGAGTGGGGAGAGAGAGAGAGAGAGAGAGAGAGAGAGAGAGAGAGAGAGAGAGAGAGAGAGAGAGAGAGAGAGAGAGAGAGAGAGATTGAGAGAATAGAGAGAGTGAGAGAAGGAGATAGAGAGAGAGAGGAGAGAGAGAGAGAGAGAGAGAGAGAGAGAGAGAGAGATGTGTTTTCATCTTTTAGAAACTATTAAGTCCTTCTTATTTCCAAAGATTAAAGAGATAAGCTTCAGATCTTTCCAGGACCAAGCTGCACAAATCACAGACAAAAATGATATTTTTTTCTGTTCTTTTTGACTCTTGTGAGATTAAAATGAGGGTCTCAGCAAAGGTCAACCAAGCTGCACGGCTAGCTGTGGGAAGATGGACCGAATGCAGCTGGAGAGAACGTCCAGGGATCTTCTGCTCCGGATGACTCAGAGCTCCACCAGATCACACCACCGCTGTAGTTACTATCCTGATTGACAGCTTATCCCCCCCCCCCCCCCCCCCCCCCCCACTACCACCTATTATTATGACACAAACACTGATCCGCACATCCATTTAAGTCAGACCAAAATCCCCTTAATGGAAAATCAATTAGGTGTGTAAACGTCAATGCACCACAACAGAACACAGCCACCAGTAAAAGCGCTCCGGCTAATGAGCGTTAGCTTACGGGACGTGCGCGACGTGCCGCGACACCGTCTGCTTTGTGTTGCACACGTGCTAGCAGGTGAAACGCGAGGCCGGCCGGCCCCAGATCCTTGAGACTCATCTGGTTCCGGTAGGGGAGGACGGCAAACAGAGCTGCCCTCTGGAGCCCTGGCTCATTGAGACTACCACCACATCGCCCGGGCAACGACCCTACTCACTTAGGCCACACCCCCCCCCCCCAGGGCGGAAGATGAGAACAGAAACACAACCCCACGCGAGGCTTATGACAAACAATCATTACTTCCCACCCACGGCATTGTTTTGAATGCTTAAGACTAATGGGAGTCCGTAACAATGTCCTCTCACACAGCAGGAAACACTTCTACTCTCACACCTGGATCCTTTGTGCAGTCGCGTCTCAGAGTGTGTAATATTGTCCCCTGCTCTCCCCGCTGCGTAAACAAAGCGCTGCACCAAGACGCATACACAGTGTAGTGTATTGGCTTTGCACACCCTCACACACACACACACACAATCTCATCCACACACACGGAAACACACACACACACACACACACATTCGCACTCACCCACACACACAATCACATAGACACAAACACACACACTAGGAGACACACAGAGACACAAACAGCCTCTATTGCTACAGCTAGGCTAAGCACTTAAAATGGCAAACTAATTATCCGCAGAGCCTCAGCCGCTTGTTTATTTGACCTAATAGTCATTAGTTCCGAAATGGCACCCAATGAGTGGAGCTGTCGGGAGATAGCGACTATTAAGAAGCAGCTCCTCCTCAGTAGGGGACATGTATACATGTACGTCAGCCCAAAAGTGTATCACTGTTAGTCAGCATTACCTCGCCATACCGCTCCCCGGTCCAGAGAGTAATGGACTGTGGTTATAGACCCCCACACACACACACACACACACACACACACACACACACACACACACACACACACACACACACACACACACACACACAGTCATAATCAGCATGCCACTACGGCTCTAGAGCCCACTGAGTCGCTGTCGGCATGCCACGCAACCAGCCCATCTAACAGAGTGCTGCGGAACTGTCCTCTCTCTCTCGGCCCCCCCCTCCTTCTCCCCCATATCCCCTCACCTCCTCTGGGCGGTCGGCACGCTCCAGCCTTGGCTGGAACGGCCCACCAGGTGGAAGGATGCACCTGAGGGGGGCCGGGGCCAGAGTGTAATGGAACCGTCAACAGGGCTTCAAATTGCGGTCTTATCTGCACTCTTTCTCTCTGCCTTTTTGTGTTTTTGTCCCTTGTGGCGGTGTGTCTGTGTGTGTCTGAGTGTGTGTGTGAGTGTGTGTGTGTGTGTGTGTGTCCAATAATGTGCTTCCATTTGTGTCATTGTGTATTTGTGAATGTGTGTGTGTGTGTGTGTGCCAGGGGGGCTTCAAGATTGAGGTAGTGGACAGGGTTTGAAATTTGCCGACATTTGAGTCATTGTCATGGCAGCCAGAACAGCAGGAACATAGTATTTTTGCCAGGCGCCCTTACACTGAGAAGACATTGACCGTACTCAACTTCCAATTCACTGATTTATAATGAAATCACGCTAAACAAATTGCATTTATGATTTACTACTGTTCTTACAGAGCCGCATTGTTTGATTAGGACATTCCTCTCTCTAATATTATTGAAAGGATTCTCAGAAGTCCAGATTCCATTCCAGTGGCATTTCATTCCCACGACCGCTACGGTGCGTTACTAGCGCTGCACATTAGCCAAATAACCCTTGCATTGATTTGATTAGCTTTGATTTATACGTACGGGTCGGAATGAGGGGTCAAGGAAAGGGGAGACCATTGTGGGGCCCGGATTGTTCCACAGCTCTATCTACAGCTCTGCGGCTCCGGAGGCCGGCCGGCCTGGAGGAGATCGGGCTGCTGCAGGGAAACACCCTTTGTAGGTCCAAAGGTCCACCTCCTCCACTTCTCCCTGGCATGGGAGAGATGGACGAGAAGAGGATGTGGGTGGGAGGGGGCAAAAAAAGTGAGGGATGGCTGGTTTTCTATCGGGTGGATGTTTGGTGCAGTAGCCGCTATAGGGCCAGACCCTTCTGTTCCCCCTGTCCCCCCAACCCTTCCCTCTGACTCCTCACAAAGAGCTTGCTATGGCCAGGGGGCTTGCCTGCTTCCAACGAGGCGTACAGGAACTTTATTGCAGCCAGCTGACATTCATTTTAAAGTCGCTGGCCGGTGGGTTTGCACGGATAGGATCATTCACTTTGCCGTCATTCACACATACACACACCACCACACCACACACCCACACACACCACCACACCCACACATCCACATGCACCTACATGGACACACACACAAAAATGTGCAAGTTATGCAGGAACATACAACCATCCGCACGTATGCACGCATATACGCGCACTCACATTCACGGGCGTGCACACATGCACACACGCACTCGCAACCGCAACCCGCACGTACGCATGGACACACACACACACACACTTGGCAGAGAGGAGTTGCTCACTGTCAGGTTGCTGGTCCTAGGACATGGGGGGCCATTTCTCACTGGGCCCCGGAGGGCCCCCGATCTCCCAGTGAGCCACTGCGGATGGAGGTGATTTACTGCTGGCTCCTGTGTTTGTTTTCCCTTCGTCCACCGTTGGTTCAGTTAAGCACCCTGCTTAGCTACTTAGCTGCCCAAGAGCTGCCTGAGTGTGTGTGCCTGTTGGTGGCGGCATGTGTATGGTTGTGTGTGGGTGTGTGTGTGTGTGTGTGTGTTGTCATTCGATCCTCCGTGCCCACGAGCAAAAGCCCCCAGTCAGAGCGGGTGTGTATCAGACGTCAAGCCAGCGCTCCATGTGATATCAAAGCAGAAGACAGTAAGCAGAGGCAGAAGCTGAGAAATGCGAGAGGAGACTGAATAATCATTGAAGGTGCCGCCGGACTGCATTGTGCACGCACAGCACAGGCACAAACAAACACCACACACACACACACGCACACTACAAACAGACGCATTTGTGCACTACACACTCAGATATCCATTAATTCACCCATCCATCATCTATAAACATATCCATAAATGCATACCTAAACATATAACTCTTCCTGACTCTCCTCTCCTCCTCTCTCCTCTTTCTCTCTCTCCCTCTCCCTCTGTTTCTCCCTCTGGTTCTCTCTCCTCTCTCTCTTTTTTTCTATCTCCCTCTCTCTCTCTCTGCCTACTATTCTCAGAGATAAACAAAGCTCACGGCATCCATTAGACCCGGTGCTCCTCTTATTGGCCTGCTAGCCAAAGGAGGGATTGTGCAAGGTCCTCTCTCTCTCTCTCTCTCTCTTCTCTCTCTCTCTCCCTCTCCCTCTCCCTCTCTCTCTCTCTCTCTCCCTCTCCCTCTCCCTACCTCTCTCTACCTCTCTCTCTCTCTCTCTCTGTTAAGCCAGGCGTCACATGGCACCAGGGGGGGTCTCGGGGGCGCCTTGTCACTGCAACATTCCAATTAACCAGCAGCTTGTCTCTGCTTGACCCCTCCCCTCTCCTCCTCCTCCACAGCACCTAGAGCCAGGAGCAGCATGCCACCTGCTCCTCAGCGAGGCCTTCGAGTTTCCCCTCCCCGGTGGATGAACCGGCTCTTTGTTCATTCTGTACGCGACTCTTCGTGATGAGGGCATCTTAGATCGGGTTTATTGGTGGGGGGTCAAGCGGGGACGGAATCGTCTGAGGTCCTCCACAGCACGGAAGGAACCTTTTGCTTTGAGATTTGTTCCCCAGTGTTAGGGTTTCATCTCTGGCCTCCCAGGAATGGTGAAAGTGGCGGTCTGAGTGCTGCACTTCCCGCGTCCAGGCGGAGAGAGAGGACACTGCTGTCTGGAAGCTCTCGCTGGTATCGCAGACCCCACCGTGACCAGGCACAGCTGGATCGCTGCGTAACGCTGTTGTCTGTGACGCCTCGAGCGAGGCTGGTTTGGTGTTTCCCAGACTGCAGACAGCCCGCATTACCAGGAGTTAGTGACGGTCGGTCGCCCGGCTTCCTCGCCGGCGCACTCAGGAGACCGGCAATTACTGATGCATGAGTCAGTCCTAAAGGCAGCACTTTGAAAATAACGGCAAACACCAAAAAGTTTCCCCTGCTCAGTGGAGGGCACAATCATTTGAAGTTCCTCATGCGCCTTGAGGGGACTGTAAGTCTGATGTTTTTGGTGAGGGTGGTTTTAGTGTGTTTTTGTGTGTGCGTGTGTGTGTATTTGTGCTCTGAAGCAGAGGCAACATGCCCTCATACACCCAGAGATGCGCACGCAAAGGGTAGCCATTCAGACATGCACTGTGGCTGGCTTTGATGTGAGCGATTGTGACACATGAAGCCAATATTTGCGAGGCATAGATTTGTACAAGTATAAACTGATATGTATCTATGGTTATGTATGTTTACATTCCCAATCCCTCTGGTCTGTAGCTGACCCGGCCTTCAACTCTGCCTTCTTCGCCGCCCTATAAGAGCCCTATCTGCTCTTATCAACCGCCTCTTCCAAGTCAACAGCAATCTGGAATGTAAGAGAGACAATATGACAAGATCCAGGATCAGAGTCAGACCCAATGAATAGTTGGGACTTATGTGGAAAAGGCCAGAGAAAAAAACATAGTAGGATCACAACCGTGGAAAATTCTGCATCGCCTGCATAATTCCAATGATTCTTCTTTACTCCCCTTCTTTCTACTTCACTAGTCTCCTATCCTCTCCTGTAACAGCTCTCCTGTCCTCTACCATCCCTCGTCTCCTGTCCTGTCCTCTACCATTCATTCTCCTATCCTCCCCTCTCCTCGCCTCCCCATCCCTCTCCTCTCCTCTGCTCTCCTCTCCTCGTCCCTCTCCCCCCTTCTCCTCTCCTCTCCTCCCCTGTCCTTTGAGGATAAGGGAGAGACAAGGAAAAGGATACTGTGTTGGACCCGTCTACTTACTCTTTTTCTCATTCTCTAATTTTCTCCCTCCCTCTCTCCTCCCTCTTCCCCTCTCCTTCCCTCCCTCCCTCCCTCCCTCCCCCTCCTGTGACTGCACTCTCTCTCTCTCTCTCTCTCTCTCTACCCCCTTTCTGCATCAATATCTTCTCTAGAGTACTGGTTCTGCCTGATGTAATGTGACACATGACTAGTGTCCTGACTTGAGGAGCAGCGAGGAAGGAGCGAGGAGGGGAGGAAAAGAAAAAGAGTATAGGGGCCTCACCCATGTCAACAAACACATGAATAGGCTTTATTTCCAGTCAGGCTGAGGAAGGGACTACAACAAAGAAAGGTGAACGAGGAAGAGGCCTCAGACGGCCAAACCCAAACCGGGAACAGAGCAGTGTTGTGTGGCATCAGCCTGGAGTCCCCTGAGATAACGGGGGCCCGAGAGGCAGCCATCCCGCAAGATGAAGTGGAGGAGGGTGCTTTTGACGCCTGCATGGCTGGAGTAAGGAGGCGGAGGTAGGGGTGGTAGGAAAATAAAAGCTGAAAGCCCTTTCTGGAACACAGCCATATCTCATTCTCCATTGGCCAAAAAAGCTGTGAGCCACATGCAAGAGGTGTGTTTAAGCATCGCTGCTTTATTGATGAGTCTGTCAGAACGACTTTACATCACGGGCTGTGAAGAGGAAGAGGAGGGAGAGGATAGTGGGTGTTGGGCGGTGGTGGCAGAGTGCAGGGATAGGGCAGGGTGAGGGGGCAAGGGGTGAGGAAGGGTGTGAGTTCGCCCAAGGTCTGCTGGGGAAGAACACACAAAAGATAGAAAGAGTGACTTATCTTTCATCGGAGAGTGGTGTGTGTGTGTGTTGTGTGCGTGCGTGCGTTGCGTGCGTGCGTGCGTGCGTGCGTGCGTGCGTGCGTGCGTGCGTGTGCGTGCTATGGCGTGCGTGCGTGCGATGTGCGTGCGTGCTTGCGTGCGTGCGTGCGTGCGCTTGCGTGCGGCGTGCGGTGCGTGCGTGCGTCGGCTGCTTGCCCGTTGAGCGTGCGTGCGTTGCGTCGCGTGCGTGCGTGAGCTAGCGTGCGTGCGTGCGTGCGTGCGTGCGTCCGTGCGTGCGTTGCGTGCGTGCGTGCGTGCGGCGTGCGTGCGTGCGTGTGAGTGAGTGCGTTTGGTCTGTCGGGTTGAGAGGAAAAGACATAAGGACGTTGAGAGAACAGACAGAAAGGGAAAGAGAGAAGGAGACAGAGAGGGAAGGAGAGAGGCCATGACCACAATGTTTAAACAAAACTGAATTCAGTCAGTGGGAGAGAATTAATGACACTGTGAGGGAAACCGAGAAGAACCAGGGGGCGGCTGAAATCAAAGAGCCGGCTGGAAACTAATGCTTGGCTTCTTTTCAATTGCTTCAGTCAATTGCATGGTCTGGTCATATCCAATAACATCTGTGACGGTTCCCTGTATTTGTGTCCTTCATTTGTTTCTAGGACTGGGGAGCAGGACCTAGGCCTATTCAATTGGTCATTAGGAGTGATTGGCGTGCACCTGGGCCCGGGTGCCAACGCCCTATAAGAGTCTGCTTCCCCAGTCCTTCCCTCTCTGTTCTTTTCAGCTCCATATCCATGCACACCTTTCAACACTTATGTTAAAACAACACACACACCTATAATCCACTCATGCATACACACTCCACACTACAGACTTACTGACTTCCACATCCCATACTTTTATTATAAGTTGAGCACTTGGATTGGTTTGGTTTGATTAAATACTTATTTTGTTTGGGAAACTGTTGTCTCCTGTCTTTTTGTTGTGTAGCCTGGCGCCCCTAGGCCAGGTGCGTAACAAAGTGGGGGCTCGTCCAATAATTGTTTGTACAGTGAGTTTGGAGCGTCATTTAGTCTCCTCCTGTATTGGATTTGTGAATGGAGTGACGTCAGTTGGGAATCTTTCCGGGAGGTTCCGTCGTTCCATTGTTTGGTCAACAGTCCGGTGAGTAGACAAAGCAATGTTACAGGCTTGTTATTCAGACTTTGGGGAGATGCAGTTAATTGTTATGAGTTGAATTCATCTGTTTAAATTTGAGTTAATTTGATTAGGTTTGGTTATTTCAGTACAGTACGGTAGCTGTTTGGTTCATTTTGTGCGGTTGGAGACTTGTTTATTTCTGGTAGTTGTGCAGCTAAGTAAACGTCATTTGGGACGCCAACAGTTGCCTGGCTGGTTGTTTATTTTATTTTTTTTGTATTTGTTTGATACGAGTGTCCCTGGTAGGTGCGCTTAGCTGCCTGGGTAAAATAGCTCGTTGGTTTAGGCCGGGGGGTGGCTAGGTGCGTCAGGTGCGGCAGTAGCGAGAAGTTCGTACTGAATATCTCGACTCGGGGGCACGGCTAAGGGGGGCATGCGGGTCGCCAGTTATTGGTTGCCTTTCCTCCCCTTTGGTATGAGCTAGGCCTTTGCGGTGGCCTTCAGTGCGTAGAAATCCTCCGCAACCGGCACACGAAGAGGGTGGAGTTAGCTGGGGTTTATATAGGCTAGGGGGACACTTGTATTGTATTTAGTTTGTTTGGTTTGCCAGCTAGGAGGCTCTTAAAGCGCACAATACCCAGGATGGTGACAGTGGATGACGTTGTTCAGTCTCCCTCGGTGGAGCTCTTAAATCAATGCACCAAAGACCAATTGCTGAACGTTGCAGATCGTTTTGGGTTGAAAATTGAAGCTAGTGATAGAAGGTTAAAGGAGACATTGTTGGAAGTTTTGAAAAGAGAGCTATGTGGTATAGCGGTTTCAACTGAGGAACGGGATAAGAAAGAGGAGGCGTCTCTTTCTCCCGCAGTAGGTGCCGCAATGGAGGTGCCTTCACCAGCAGCCATGTCAGGGTTGACGTTCGACCAACAAAAAAATTAATCATTTTGCAAGCGAAATTACAAACTGATCGGGAACAACTTAGGCTAGATAGTGAGTATGCTATTGAAAAAATGAAACAGCAGACAGAACTGGCTAAGTTGCAGGTAGAGCAAAATAGACTGGACTTGATAGGGGATGGCAAGATTTCAGCGGCTGCACAAGTGTTTTCAGAACCTGCAGAACGGTCTGCAGGGGGGTTTGACATTAGTGGCAATCTACGTCTGGTGCCCAAGTTTTCCGAACGTGATCCTGAGGCATTCTTTGCCATGTTTGAGAGGGTGGCAGATGTGCGTAAATGGCCTGACTCGGCGCGCACATTGATGCTGCAGTGCGTCTTAACAGGCAGGGCGCAAGAGGTTTTTTCGGCTATGAATGCGGCTGACAGTCAAGAGTATGCCCGTGTTAAGGCGGTGGTACTGAAGTCATACGAGCTCGTTCCTGAGGCGTATAGGCAGCGGTTTCGATTTTGGAAGAAACATGACAGACAAAGTCATTTGGAATTTGCACGTGATTTGACGACGAGCTTTAACCGCTGGTGTAACGCCTCGGAGGTGGAGATTTCGAAGGCTTACAAGATTTGATGATTTTGGAGCAGTTCAAAGATTCTGTTCCAGCTCGTGTGGCAACATATATCAGTGAGCAGAAAGCACGCAACGCAGCAGATGCGGCGGCGCTCGCAGATGACTTTGTTTTAACGCACCGTGGAGAGTTTAGAGCGGGCGGTGGCAATTATGTTGCTGCCAGTGAGTCGCATGGCCGATTTAATAAACCTCTGCCTGTCGATTCCAGAGCTAACGCCAACAACAGTAGGGATGTGCGTGACTCGGGGAAGGTTTGCCATCACTGTAACAAATGGGGGCACTGGAAAAAAGATTGCTTCTTGTTAAATTCCCCTAAGGCGGGTCATTGGGAACCAAAAGGGGTTGCTACGGCAGCTCCAGTTCGTCCGGTGTCCACTTGTGTTACACCTACTTTCGGTTCAAATGAGGATACATCGGTTGTAGCTCTGAGTTCTTACCGTCCATTTATCATGCAGGGGACTGTGTCTTTGGTGCAGGGTGGGGAAGAAGTACCGGTAACTATTTTGAGGGACACTGGGGCTTTTGATTCATTCATCAAGCTGGTGTTCTCCCTTTGACTAATGTTTCTGACACTGGTGATAAGGTTCCTATCCGGGGCATAGACATGAATATTTTGTTGGTTCCCTTGCATAATGTTGTCCTAAAATGTGAACTGTTCCAGGGAGAAGCAAAGCTCGCTGTGCGCCCAGCACTGCCTATTCCGGGTGTGACGCTGATCCTGGGCAACGACCTAGTGGGTGCTAAGGTCTGGGCTGGGGTCCCGCCGCCGCCGGCAGTGGTGACCTCTGTTCCCTTGGTAACGAGGAAGATGATGAGGGTGAAAAGAAGTGTAAAGAAGAAGCGGAAAAGGAAGAAGTCCGTGCAATGGCTAAGTTAAAAGAGAAATCTCATTTAAATGATTCAATTAAGGCAAAAGTATCTGAAAAGTTTTCGATACCTCTTTCTGATTTTCCATTGTCCATAACCCGTTCAGATCTGGTTGCGGAACAGCAGGCTGATGCCTATCTGAAGGAGATATTTCCATTGGTACGGCCAGAGGAGGAGCTGTTTGACAGTGCTTGTGGGTATTTTCTGAAGGACTCATTGTTGGTGAGAAAATGGCTGTCACATAAAGGAAGGTTTGTGGGTGAACCAGTGTTCCAAATTGTGTTGCCAGAGAAACTTCGCCAGTCAGTGTTAAAAGTAGCGCATAATGAATCTGGACATGCTGGTGTGAGAAAAACTTATGATAGACTACTTAGGCATTTCTTTTGGCCTCGTATGAGGAGAGATGTGTCAGCATTTGTCAAAACTTGTCATACATGCCAGTTAACTGACAAACCTAATCAAAAGTTGAGGTCCGGTCTCCGTTGGTCCTTTTTGCCTCCGTCTGTCTTGCACCCCTTAAAGTGCTTCCGTGGTACCGGTTGCTGGGGTGGAGGCCTGTGACAGTGGGCAGGCGGCCATTGGAGTAGAGGTTGGGTATGATAGAGAGTAGATGGTATATATTTATCTAATGTTAAATGGGTTGCCGGTGATCCCTTTGGGACTCCGTCTTTATGGGGGGGGGTGTGACGGTTCCCTGTATGTTGTGTCTTCCATTTGTTTCTAGGACTGGGGAGCAGAGACCTAGGCCTACTTAATTGGTCATTAGGAGTGATTGGCGTGCACCTGGGCCCGGGTGCCAACGCCCTATAAGAGTCTGCTTCCCCAGTCCTTCCCTCTCGGTTCTTTTCAGCTCCATAGCCATGCACACCTTTCAACACTTATGTTAAAACAACACACCCCTATAATCCACTCATGCATACACACTCCACACTACGGACTTACTGACTTCCACATCCCATACTTTTATTATAATGTGAGCACTTGGATTGGATTGGTTTGATTAAAATACTTATTTTGATTGGGAAACTGTTGTCTCCCGTGTTTTTTTGTGTAGCCTGGCGCCCCTAGGCCAGGTGCGTAACAAAGTGGGGGCTCGTCCAATAAATTGTTTGTACAGTGAGTTTGGAGCGTCGATTTAGTCTCCCTCCTGTATTGGATTTGTGAATGGAGTGACGTTAGTTGGGAATCTTTCCGGGAGGTTCCGTCGTTCCATTGTTTGGTCAACAGTCCGGTGAGTAGACAAAGCAATGTTACAGGCTTGTTTTTCAGACTTTGGGGAGATGCAGTTAATTGTTATGAGTTGAATTAATCTGTTTAAATTTGAGTTAATTTGATTAGGTTTGGTTATTTCAGTACAGTACGGTAGCTGTTTGGTTCATTTTGTGCGGTTGGAGACTTGTTTATTTCTGGTAGTTGTGCAGCTAAGTAAACGTCATTTGGGACGCCAACAGTTGCCTGGCTGGTTGTTTATTTTTATTATTATTTTTTTTGTATTTGTTTGATACGAGTGTCCCTGGTAGGTGCGCTTAGCTGCCTGGGTAAAATAGCTTGTTGGTTTAGGCCGGGGGGTGGCTAGGTGCGTCAGGTGCGGCAGTAGCGAGAAGTTCGTACTGAATATCTCGACTCGGGGGCACGGCTAAGGGGGGCATGCGGGTCGCCAGTTATTGGTTGCCTTTCCTCCCCTTTGGTATGAGCTAGGCCTTTGCGGTGGGAGCAGCGTGTCCACGTGGTTCTGGGCCAGACTGCGCAGCACCGTGAGCCCTTCCATCTTCTCCTGCCTGCGTTCAGAACCACAGCAGGTCAGTCAGATGAAACACAAGTTCGGATTGCTTCGACTAATTCTGTGTGTGTGTGTGTGTGTGTGGGAAAATTCTGAGTGTGTGGTGTGTGTGCGTCTCACCAGTTCTCTGAGCTGATGAGTGAGGCTCTGTGTCATGGCCAGCTCAGGTTTGGGGAAGGGGTGGGGCCCGGGTGGGTCTCGCTGGGGGCCGCTGAGGGAGCCCTGGGAGCCCTCATCTGCACACACACACGTTTGAAAAATAAACGCCGGTCTCAATTAGACACCGGCGCCTTGCCAGGGTCGCGTGACAACATCACAGACGTATTTTAGAGCATTACCAACTTTCGCCAATAGATGGCATCAGTTCACCAAAAGGAAAATCCAATGGAATTAAAGGCCTGTTCCATATGGACACCTGTCCCAAACACAAGCCGCTTGAGTTCAGGGATTGAAACAAATAAAAGCCTGGGCTAATAATTAAAGTTTTCTGGTATGCAGGCTCAATCCTATAAAAAAAGAAGTTACTTTGGATTGATTTATTTGTGTAAGAGATGCCATTCTTACCTCTGCTATCCAACAGCTTCTCCTCCAGCTCGGGCTCAGCGGTCAGCCTCTGGTCGGGGAAACAGCGGCCCCCGTTCATCTGCCTCTTCCCAGAGGGCCCGGCCTCTTCCCCTGCCTGGTGGGGGGACGGGCCCCGGAGCTTCTCCCGGGGGATCCTGCCGTTCCTCAGACGCTCCTGCACAGGGGGAAACGGGCTCAACGCGTACTTACCTCTGCCCGCCACGCCTTCAGGAACGTCAGAGGCCGGCGGGCTGCCTGGGGCCTGGGACCTCTGGCCGTTGGCGAACTGGGAGCGCTCCGTCCCAGAGAGGTCCGCCTCGGCGCCTCCGAGCGCCCGGCAGCGGGCGGAGGCAGCGGCGTTCCAGGAAGAGGGGGCGGAGCTCAGCGGGGCGTCCCACAGATCCACTGTGAAGGACACTGTTTAAAAGTACACGTTAAGCATACTTTAAAGCAACAAATATACTTGGAATAACTTTTGTATGCTTCAATTATATTTGTACTACAATAAAGTGTACTACTTGTTCACCTGGGGGTCTATGTGGGGGCTCGGCCTCAGTAGGGCGGAGGACGATCCTGTCGTTGGCGCCAGCGGCTGGGGCAGCCAACCGGGGCAGCCTAGCCCCACGATGGTGGTCAGGGTCAGCCACTTCTAATGAGGGGAAATTAAGTACACTTTGATAAAACATTTTAATAGTGTAGTACACAGGACTTGAAAATAAGTGTACTTACATAAGTACACTAAATGACCACCTATTTGCAATTTTTCTAAGGCACTCTAATACAATTTGAGATTAACTTTCTGCAAGTATACTAAAATACACTTCTACTTTGCTATTTAGTATACTTTTTCTAAGTACACATACGTACAACTTACAATACACTTACAATAAAGTACACTTTTTATAAGTACAATGCAGTACCACTTTAAGTATTTCAGAATTAGAATACTTTTTTTTCAGTACATTAAAGTGGAACTTAATGACTTTTATGAAGTACACTTTTGAAAAGTACATACGTTAAACATACTTTTAATTAAGCACAAAAAGTAAAAGTATACTTGTCATAACTTTTGTATGCTTCAATTATATTTGCAATACACTAAAGTATACGACTTCTTCACCTGGGGGGGTTTGGCCCGGGGAAGTATCCTGGCTCGAGGCGGCACCCAGAGCCCGTGCACAGAGGGACACGGTGTCGGGGTTTAAGGCCCGGGGGCTTGGCCTCAGTAGGGGGGCGGAGGACGATCCTCTCGTTGGCGCCAGCGGCTGGGGCAGCCAACCAGGGGAGCCTAGACCCACGAGGGTAGCGGGGGTTAAGGCCCGGGGGCTTGGCCTCAGTAGGGAGGCGGAGGACGATCCTGCCTGGGGCCTGGGACCTCTGGCCGTTGGCGGATTGGGAGCGCTCCGTCCCAGAGTGGTCTGCCTCGGCGCCTCTGAGCGCCCGGCGGCGGGCGGAGGCAGCGGCGTTCCGGGACGAGGAGGCGGAGCTCAGCGAGGTGTCCCGCAGATCCACTGTGAAGGACACTTTAATAGTACACGTTAAGCATACTTTAAAGCAACAAATATACTTGGAATAACTTTTGTATACTTCAATTATATTTGTACTACAATAGAGTGTACTATTGGTTCACCTGGGGGTCTATGTGGGGGCTTGGCCTCAGTAGGGCGGAGGACGATCCTGTCAGGGTCCGCCACTTCTAATGAGGGGAATTTAAGTACACTTTAATAAAAAACGTATTCGCAATTTTTCTAAGGCACTGTAATACAATTTGAGATTAACCTTCTGCAAGTATACTAAAGTACTTTGCTATTCAGTATACTTTTTCTAAGTCCACATACGTACAATTTACAATACACTTACAATAAAGTACACTTTTTATAAGTACAATGCAATACCACTTTAAGTCAGAATTTCAGAATTAGTGTACTTTTTTTCAGTACATTAAAGTGGAACTTTGGAAATGACATTTATTGCGAAGTACAATTTTGAAAAGTAAATACGTTAAACATACTTTAATTTAAGCACAAAAAGTGAAAGTATACTTTTGTATACTTTAATTATATTTGCAATACACTAAACGTCATACTCAAGTAGCGGCCCACGGGCCTTTTGTGGCCCGCGGGGTGTCTATTAATGGCCCTCGAGCTGTTTTGAAAAGTTTTTTTAATTATTAAAAAATATATAGTCAAGGCCGATTTAGGGTCGTTTTAGACGCAGAGACGTAAGCACGTAATTTACACGGTCCCAATAAATGGCCCCTTGAGTCACTGAAAAAAAATGTTGTGGCCCCTCATCATTTCTACTTGAGTACCCCTGCACTAAAGTATACAACTTCTTCACCTGGGGGGGTTTGGCCCGGGGAAGTCTCCTGTCTCGAGGCGGCACCCAGAGCCCGTGCACGGGGGGACACGGTGTCGGAGTGGGCCGCCGTGATCCAGGCTTCCTGGCCGTCAGCCTCCTCAGCCACAGCCAACCGGGGCAGCCTAGACCCACGAGGGTAGCGGGGGTTAAGGCCCGGGGGCTTGGCCTCAGTAGGGGGCGGAGGACGATCCTCTCGCTGGCGCCAGCGGCTGGGGCAGCCAACCGGGGCAGCCTAGACCCACGAGGGTAGCGGGGGTTAAGGCCAGGGGGCTTGGCCTCAGTGGGGGGGCGGAGGACGATCCTCTCGTTGCTGCCAGCGGCTGGGGCAGCCAACCAGGGCAGCCTAGACCCACGATGGTGGTCAGGGTCAGCCACTTCTAATGAGGGGAAATGAAGTACACTTTAATAAAGCATTTTAATAGTGTAGTACACAGGACTTCAAAATAAGTGTACTAACATAAGTACACTAAATGACCACCTATTTGCAATTTTTCTAAGGGACTCTAATAAGGGCTTTGACTTCGAACTTCGTAATTAGAATATAATTAGAATATAAAAAAATAAATCAAAATTCGAACAATATTAGGCAGCCCTTAATATTCGAACCTGTTATGGGCAGGCCAAGAGGGAGAGACGTCGGAGAACCCGACGCAGTCTATTCATAATATTGTAATGACGACGGAGGAGGCAGTGAATGAAGTATTGATTAGACAGCGATTTATCAGAAACCCAATAAACCGTTGGAACCGCAAGACCGGTAACCATAGCCATGCCGGTAAACAAACCTTGCAAAACCCAATCCAGGGCTGAATCCGAATACTCATACTTATAGTATGCATTTTGTGGTACACCACAAATATAGCGCGTCCGAATGCTCAGTACGCATTGTGTAGTACGGAAAACGTTAAAGAATGCGTACTACCCATTGGTACTACCGCCACAGTATACAACAGGAGGTCACTACGCTATCCCACAATGCAACCGGAGTCTGGTAACGAACGAAGAAGTGATGGCTGACCCGACACTACCAACAGCGGCTTAGAAAGACATTGTAGAAAGCGGCGAAAAAAGAGTCATTAAAAATAGTAAAAAAGTAAAGTAAGTAATTAAGTAAAAAGAGACATTTTTTATTTTATAGCAACGATGACCAGACGGAAAACAGGTAACTTATCATGGTAGTTTTGCCGGCATCTGAGGGGAGATACGTCATCTCCAAACATCCGGTGAAGTTTCGGCGGTGTTCGGAAGCGTTCAGAAGCGTTCTACGCATAGCTGTAGACCGTACGGTCTTCAGCTATGCGTAGAACGCTTCTGTTCAGTAGACACTGAACAGAAATAGTATGTACTAAGTATTGGGATTCAGCCAGGTCTTACTGAAGGCATTTAATGGTCAAAATATTATTAATAAATATTCAAATATATTTGAATATTAATATTTATAAACAAACGAACTTCGAATATGATTTTTGGGCAAAAGTCAAAGCCCTAACTCTAATACAACTTGAGATTAACTTTCTGCATGTATACTAAAATACACTTCTACTTTGCTATTAAGTATACTTTTTCTAAGTACACATACATACAATTTACAATACACTTACAATAAAGTACACGTTTTATAAGTACAATGCAATACCACTTTAAGTATTTCAGAATTAGTATACCTTTTTTCAGTACATTAAAGTGGAACTTAATGACATTTATTATGAAGTACACTTTGAAAAGTACATACGTTAAACATACTTTTAATTAAGCACAAAAAGTAAAAGTATACTTGTAATAACTTTTGTATACTTCAATTATATTTGCTATACACCAAACTATACATCTCCTTCACCTGGGGGGGTTTGGCCCGGGGAAGTCTCCTGGCTCGAGGCGGCACCCAGAGCCCGTGCACAGAGGGACACGGTGTCGGAGTGGGCCGCCTGGATCCAGGCTTCCTGGCCGTCAGCCTCCTCAGCCACAGCCAACCGGGGCAGCCTAGCCCCACGAGGGTAGCGGGGGTTAAGGCCCGGGGGCTTGGCCTCAGTAGGGGGGGCGGGGACGAACCTGGTCACCTCGGTGTAGGACTCCCTGTCCGCCATCATGATGGAAGCAGGGGTCAGTTGAGCCCACAAAGAAAACAATGTCTTCCTGTCCATCGTCGCTGTTCGATAATCTCTCTATGAGTCTCTGTAATGAAACATATTCAATTTATTATTTAATTAGTCTTTACCACAGACATAGATTGGACCACTGCTTGGGTCTGAAGCATACTCTGACTGGTACAAGAAATAAAGTGTGTGAGAAAATTTTGTGAAAAGAGAATAAAACGTCATGAGTTATACGCTCCTATCACGGTGTCTCATTAAGTTTACAACAACATTACTTGCATTGGAAGTCGATGAAGACACTGAATAATTCGGTAAAAATCACGGTTCAACGCTGAAAAGTTGAACCAACCACGAGTGTGTAGCCTACCAACCACGCGTGTCAATTTTGAATTCTGGTACAAGAAATTAAGAGTGTGAGAAAAATTTGTGAAAAGAGAATAAAACGGCATGAGTTGTACTGTCCTCTCCTGGAACCGTCACCTTATCGTGGTGGAGAGGTTTGCGTGTCCCTGTGAACCTGAGAGCTGTGTTGTCTGGAGCCTTGTGCTCCTGGTAGGGTCTCTCATGGCAGAGTGGTCTCAGGTGAGGGGCCAGACTAAGAATGGTTCAAAAAACTCCAATGAAGAACAAAAAAAGAGGAGATGTGACCCGGCCCGGAGGAAGCCCGGGGCCCCGTCTGGAGCTAGGCCCAGACGGAGGGCTCGATGGCGAGCGCCTGGTGGCCGGGTTTGCCACGGAGCCCGGTCGGGCACAGCCCGAACAAACAACGTGGCACCCCCCCTCTCTTCATCCCATGGGCCCACCACCTGTGGGAAGACCCGTTGGGGTCGGGTGCGCAGCCACATGGGTGGCAGCGAAGGTCAGGGGTCTCGACGGACCAGACCCGGGCGGCAGAAGCTGGCTCTGGGGACGTGGAACGTCACCTCGCTGTGGGGAAAGGAACCGGAGCTTGTGAGGGAGGTGGAGCGCTATCAGTTAGATCTGGTGGGGCTTACCTCCACGCACAGTCTCAGCTCTGGTACCGTACTCCTGGATAAGGGTTGGACTCTATTCTTCTCCGGAGTTGCCGAGGGCGTGAGGCGCCGGGCGGGTGTGGGGATACTCATAAATCCCCGGCTGAGCGCCGCGGTGTTGGAGTTTACCCCGGTAGACGAGAGGGTCGCCTCCCTGCGCCTAAGGGTTGTAGGGGGGAAAACTCTGACTGTTGTTTGTGCGTATGCACCAAACAGCAGCTCAGAGTACTCGGCCTTCTTGGAGACCCTGAATGGAGTCCTGTATGGGGCTCCAGTTGGGGACTCCGTAGTTCTGCTGGGAGACTTCAACGCCCATGGGCAACGATGGAGACACCTGGAGAGGCGTGGTGGGGAGGAACGGCCTCCTGATCTAAACCCGAGCGGTCGTTGTTTGTTATTGGACTTCTGTGCTAGTCATGGATTATCCATAACAAACACCATGTTCGAACATAAGGGTGCTCATAAGTGTACCTGGTACCAGAGTACCCTAGGCCGAAGATCGATGATCGATTTCGTGATCGTGTCATCTGATCTGAGGCCGCATGTTTTGGACACTCGGGTAAAGAGAGGGGCGGAACTGTCAACCGACCACCATCTGGTTGTGAGTTGGATCAGGGAATGGGGGAAATTTTCCGGATAGACCTGGTAAGCCCAAACGAGTAGTGCGGGTGAACTGGGAACGTCTGGAGGAGGCCCCCGTCCTAGGTATCTTCAACTCACACCTCCGGCGGAGCTTTTCTGGCATTCCTGTGGAGGTTGGGGGCATTGAGCCGGAGTGGGCGGTGTTCAAAGCCTCCATTGCTGAAGCTGCGGTGGCTAGCTGTGGCCTCAGGGTCTTATGCCGCTTTTCCACCGCACATGTAGCTCGACTCGACACAACACGACTCGACACGACTCGACGCGGTAGCAGCGCGGGTGCTTTTCCACCGCAAATAGTACCTCCGGGACGTGGGCGGGGTCGTCTGCGCGAAAGGGCCGTGACGTATTTTGTACGCGACGCAAACACACCTACGTAACCCACACATGGACAGAACCCACATAACAACAATGGAGAACATCGATGCGATGGTATTCGTGTTCGTATTATTAGCTGGCATGTTGAAGAAGTGGAATATGTTGGCTGCGGCGCTACTATGGCTGTTCTATCGTACCAGCATGGTTGCCATGTCGCTCTCGTGACTTCGTCACACTCTCTGGCCAATCAGTGGCCGGCCGTCTGCCGACGTCACATTTTAGCATCGGGGGGGGAGCGAGGAGGGGGGGGGGGGGGCTCAGCCGCTTGGAACCTAGAGCGGGCGGTTACTAGAAAAAGCAGCCACTTGAGTACTAGATCGCGGTGGAAACGCAAAAAAAAGGCGAGCTGAGTCGAGTCGAGCGAGTAGTGTCGAGCTGGTACATGCAGTGGAAAAAGCGGCATAAGGGTCCTCAAGGGGCGGTACACCCTCGGACACCGTGGTGGACACGGTGGTCAGGGAAGCCGTCCGACTGAAGAAGGAGGCCCTTCCGGGATATGATATCCTGGAGGACTCCTGACGGTGCAGGGTACCGACAGGCTCGAAGGGACTGCAGCGGCGCCGTGGTCGGAGGCTAAGCAGCGGGTGTGGTAGGGAAGTTCGGAGAGGCCATGGAGAAGGACTTTCGGTCGGCACCAAAGTGTTTCTGGAAGACTATCCGGCACCTCAGGAGGGGGAAACGGGGAACCATCCAAGCTGTGTACAGTAAGGATGGGACTCTGTTGACCTCAACTGAGGAGGTCGTCGGACGTTGGAAGGAACACTTTGAGGAACTCCTGAATCCGAATAACACGCCCTCTATGTTGGAGGCAGAGCTCGAGGTTGATGGTGTTTCGTCGTCAATTTCCCTGGTGGAGGTCACTGAGGTAGTCAAACATCTCCGCAGTGGCAAAGCCCCAGGGATTGATGAGATCCAGCCAGAAATGCTAAGCTCTGGGTGTTGAGGGGCTGTCATGTTGACACGCCTATTCAACATCGCGTGGGAGTCGGGTACAGTGCCAAAGGAGTGGCAAACCGGGGTGGTGGTTCCCCTGTTCAAAAAGGGGGACCAGAGAGTGTGTGCCAATTACCGGGGTATCACACTTCTCAGCCTCCTGGTAAAGTCTACTCCAAGGTGCTGGAAAGGAGGGTCAGCCGATCGTCGAACCTCAGATTGAAGAGGAACGATCGTCGAACCTCAGATTGAAGAGGAACAATGCGGTTTTCGCCCCGGACGTGGAACTACGGACCAGCTCTTCACTCTCGCAAGGATCCTGGAGGGGGCCTGGGAGTATGCCCATCGGTCTACATGTGTTTTTGTGGATCTGGAGAAGGCGTATGACCGGGTCCCCGGGAGAAAACTGTGGGAGGTGCTGCGGGAGTATGGGGTAAGGGGGTCTATCCTCAGGGCCATCCAATCTTTGTACTCCCAAAGCGAGAGCTGTGTTCGTGTTCTCGGCAGCCAGTCAGTTTCGTCTCAGTGGGTGCTGGTCTCCGCCAGGGCTGCGCCTTGTCACCAATCCTGTTGTGATATACATGGACAGGATATCGAGGCGTGTCGTCGTGGTGGAGGGGTGCAGTTCGGTGGTCTGAGGATCCGTCACTGCTTCTTTTTGCAGATGATGTGGTCCTCATTGGATCATCGGCCTGTGACCTTCAGCACTCACTGGATCGGCTGGCGGCCGAGTGTGAAGCGGCTGGGATGAGGATCAGCACCGCTAAATCTGAGGCCATGACTCTTAGCAGGAAACCGGTGGATTGCTTACTCCGGGTAGGAAATGAGTCCTTAGCCCAAGTGAAGGAGTTCAAGTACCTCGGGGTCTTGTTCGCGAGTGAGGGTACTATGGAGCGTGAGATTGGCCGGAGAATCGGAGCAGCGGGGGCGGTATTGCGTTCGCTTTACCGCACCGTTGTAACGAAAAGAGAGCTGAGCCGCAAGGCAAAGCTCTCGATCTACCGGTCGATCTTCGTTCCTATCCTCACCTATGGTCATGAGGGCTGGGTGATGACCGAAAGGACGAGATCGCGGGTACAAGCGGCCGAGATGAGTTTTCTCAGAAGGGTGGCTGGCGTCTCCCTTAGGGATAGGGTGAGAAGCTCAGCCATCCGTGAGGAACTCGGATTAGAGCCGCTGCTCCTTTACTTAGAAAGGAGTCAGCTGAGGTGGTTCGGGCATCTGGTAAGGATGCCACTGGGCGCCTTCCTTGGGAGGTGTTTCAGGCACGTCCAGTGGGGAGGAGACCTCGGGGAAGACCCAGGACTAGGTGGAGAGATTGTATCTCACACTGGCCTGGGAACGCCTCGGGATCCCCCCGTCAGAGCTGGTCAATGTGGCCCGGGAAAGGGAAGTCTGGGGCCCCCTGCTTGAGCTGCTCCCCCCGCGACCCGACCCCGGAAGCGGATGACGATGGGATGAGGATGAGGAGTTGTACTGTACGCTCCTGTCACAGTGTCTCATTACGTTTACAACAACATTGCTTGCATTGGAAGTCGATAAAGACACTGAATTATTCGGTAAAAATCATGGTTCAACGCTGAAAAGTTGAACCAACCACGACTGTGTACAGCGCACACCGAGCCGAATACTAACATAATTTATACATAACGTCAGTAGCCACTAGCTAGTAAGAGAGTGAGCTAATGCAGTCGTTAACATCTCCAGCAGCAGCATTGCTTCAGATATGACCCTCATTAAGTTCGATGGCGTGAATACATGCAGCACAAACGTTCCACAAATGTACCGATCTGTAGGCCTATATTCATGCGGTATTACGGTTATGGTTTTCGGCTTTACGGATATGGTGACAGAAGGTTACGACGATTACGCTTAATCGATCGGTGTTCTCACCGTGAAAAAACATTTGCAATAACATACATAATTGTTAGCGTTATCGACTAGTTAGATGACTTTCTAAAATTACATTAAACTTTTCGAGGAGGGGGGCAAGGGCCCTTTGGTGTTTGGAGAGTGAGGTGAGAGAGGCCGTGGCGGGCCCGAGGTCCACGACGCCCCGAGCACGGTAACCTTATTTCAATCGAGCAAAATGCGGTAGATTTATCTTTTACACTTCGATAATATATAATTGATATGTATTAATGTGCCATGGACGGATTATAATAGCATTGACATAAAATGGGACTACTTATTACTTAGATCTATAGTTCATGACCTACCTCTACTTGGCGTCGAAGGGCGAATGAAAACTTTAGAACTTGAGCAGATACTTGATTGACATGAGACATTATGACGAGTCCAGCTTCCCGAACCTATCATTGAGCGCATTGTGACCTCACAGTAATTTGTGTGTGTTTTAATACAAAGCCTGCCTACAGGATACCCCAGATCTTGAAACAAAAATATCACAAAACACTGATGCTTTGCATTATTGCGTATGCATAATATACTGATGCTGAAAATTGCAGCAGGTGTGATGTGACTGTCAGACCGTGTGAGGATTAAACCAACCTGAGTTGGACATTAGTGAATCACACATATGAATGCATGCGTTCATATGCATGTGCATATGAACATTGCACAGTATAACATTCAACATTTCCACATTCAATCATCATAAAATATCTGATTGCCTAAACTACTACGCATTACAAGGTTAAGGTTTGGCAGCAGGTGGCAGTATAGGACCTGAAACCAAACCTTTCAAACCTGCAAGAAAGTCACCCTCATATCAATTTGGGGGCCGATTTGAAATCTTTAGTGCCACTCACTCACAGGCCAAAGCTGGGCTTACTTTAGTGCTCAAAAGTTTGAAACATGGCCGGTTAACTTTTTTCTTTCGGCTCTGTGTTCCTTTTCCATGCTGAGAACAACACAATATTCAGTTATGCAATTTATTATTTTTGGGCGATTTAAGTCACTTGTCCAAGACGGATGCTTATGTCCAATGGCCTATTGTTGGCTCGGTCTGTTGGTTTACGGCCTGATAACAGATGCTCTTTGAATCAGGGACAATGACAAATTAACATATTCAAGCAAAAATCAATAACTTTCCTATCCTTCAAATGAATCATCTAATTTTGACATTCTACAATTGTAGGTTGTACTTGGTGATCATGCATTAGCCCTACAATGAAAGGGAGGAACGCAAGCTACAAAGTCTGAAGGACGAGCTTTCTTCAAGGTTGTGTTCTGACCTTGATTTAAACGATAATCACGTGATCATGTAGACCTGCATCGATTCAAGTTAACTCTTTCACATACTCCTTTCCTTGTTCTGTTGAGTTCACTTTATGGCATTCAACTGATACAAACATTTGGTGATGCATCTGTCACTTCTGAAGCTGATTCTAAGTTAATTTGGCATGTTATATATGGCATGCCTCAAAATGTTAAGACCTGTGAGAGGTGGCTTTGTTTTGGCCTATTTTACGGGTGACCCAGTTTTTATGAGCGAGAAAAATAAGTATAGCCTACTTTGGACATAATAAGTAATGAATCCACTCCGCACCCATCTGGAATGCATGTGTTTGATGATAGTATCATGTTTTTCCCCGGCTCCAGGAACCTCAGCCTAGGTCTCCAGCCGCTGCGCAGCCTCACTGGAGCCGCTGAAACAGCAGTGTGCGACGACGCCACCAGGCCATCCTTATTTACCCAAATAATAATATTTAATCAATATTTTTGTTTATGGTTATGGTTGAAAGTAAGGGAGAGAGTTGCTTTTTTTACTTTGACCATGTAAATGAAAGCCTCCCATGTCAATAAAGGCCTTTAAATCTTTATTTCTGTATTGCATAGAGAGATTGTCTATGTCAAATGTCCTATGAATTGTAAAATGTATTCTTATATTGGAATCGATCTCGATAGCAACGTATATTTACACTTCTTATGGCTATGGCTTTTCTATCAAATTACCCTCATATAGTCCCATTGCCCTTAAGTCGTACCTACAGCACCTTTTAAGGGTTAGTCCAGATAAGAGAGAAGGAGTGATTGCATCTGTTAAGTACAAATAGAATTGAAAATGTTAAGACCTGTGAGAGGTGGCTTTGTTTTGGCCTATTTTACGGGTGACCCAGTTTTTATGAGCGAGAAAAATAAGTATAGCCTACTTTGGACATAATAAGTAATGAATCCACTCCGCACCCATCTGGAATGCATGTGTTTGATGATAGTATCATGTTTTTCCCCGGCTCCAGGAACCTCAGCCTAGGTCTCCAGCCGCTGCGCAGCCTCACTGGAGCCGCTGAAACAGCAGTGTGCGACGACGCCACCAGGCAGCGCTATAGTCCGCCGGAAGAGGGCGACCCCGGCCCTCATACCAGTAACAACATAACCCGTACCGCCATTAGTAAACACAGAGGCGTCGTCAGCCCCTTTTTACTGGGGCACGTGCCCCAGTAAAAGTCTCCAGTGCCCCAGTAAAATTCCATTGATCATTATTAAATTAATCTGCAGAAGCGCCGCACTCGCTATGGAATCGACAGGATTCATCAAGTACATCTCCTGCTGCCTCGGGAGTCTTCAGTCGAGCCTGCCTCTTACCAGCCAATCAAAAAACGAAAGGGGCTACATAAAAGCCAATCAGAAAATAGCCCTATTGTATCTGGGTAAGATTTAACGCAACAACCAATGAAAAAAATCAGTTATTTACGGATTCGTCCACGTGACTCTTCTGAATGTTTCAGTGGTAAAGTGTGTAAAGTATGACCAAGTGTTTCTTTCTGTTCAATAGTCTAGATAGAACTTTATCAATCCCCTGTAGGAGAAATTTGTTAATAAAACAATAATGGTAAAAAAAATAAGGAATCTCCCACTTCCGGCTTCCATGAAAGAGAACCATACTAATTCACACAATAGCGTTGATGCAAATCTAGCATTAAAGGTTAATTTAAGGAAGTTCTCTCCAGTCACGCTGAAACTAGAATTCTGAGAAATCTGAATGCTGACAAAATTCTCAGAATTCTGACACTGCAATTCTGCATTTATTTGCACGCTACGACTAGTGAACTACTTTAAAAAAAACTTGACACTGCGACCAGGCGACAAATGACTGGTGAGAAGCTTCTTAAATTAACCTTTAATGCTAGATTTGCAGCACTTTAATTCTCGTCAACTTTGTTTTCTAACACCAGCATTTCCACAACTATGCTCATGTTCGTGACTGCTATAGGCCTACAAAACCATTTATAGTGCATCTATTTTTCTGCTGGGTAATGCAGCTTTAATTTGGGCTCTGATTCTGAATAAATGCCGCTGCTGAACTGTGTGAATAAATAAAGGGAACTGAAATCTAAAGAAGACACGTGGTTTTGATGTAGGCCTACCGTGAATTCCAGCTGAAAGTGGAACATTGCTGCCATCAGGGGAAATTAATGTAACCTAGGCATATTGTAAGTAGCTTTCAATTCCTTGTTTTTTTGTTGATCATGTTTCGTTGGAAACCACGGGAGCTGGAAACAGCCCAGAGTAAGTCATCTCCTTTTTTAACGTTACAACAAATTCACAACTTGTTTGACACAAACAATGACAACTTGATTGCTGTTAAAGAATGTTGCCCACATAATTAGCACCAGTTTTTCAATACTGAGCGTCTGTAGCCTGTAGTTTTATAGCACACACACACACACACACACACACCACACACACACACAACACACACACACACACCACACACACACACACACACACACACACACACACACACACACACACACACACCACACACACACACACACCATGCGTGCACGCACACAAGCGGAAAATGAATAATGAATGAAAAATTGTCTGTCTTCAAAACTTGAGGAAGTTTTAGTGGACAAAAACTTCCTTAACACAAAAAAGGAAATTATGGATATACAGGGTGTTTTTAACATATATGGATCCAACAATGTTCCCAACACTGACACAGATAATTCAGATCATTGCACTCACAATTCCTGTAAACAGTTGTAGTTGCGAGCGATCTTTCAGTGTGTCGAGAAGGCTCCACACCTGGCTTAGGTCAACCATGGGGCAAGGAAGGCTTCACCAACTTTCTCTTTTGTCCATTGAAAAGGAGCAACTATGCAAAGTGAGTCAAAGCCACGTTATTGACCGCTTTGCCACCATGAAGGCGCGGCGATACAGCTTAATAGTGAAAAAATAATCATTAAAAAAGGCTCTATGCAGTAGTGTATGGCCTTATTTAGTTTAATTTAAGAGCTTTGATGGTTCTATAACATTTTCCAGGTTGATTGGTGGCAATGAGCCACCTCACCTTAAGTCAGAAATTCTATTAGTTTTAAACCTTGTTTCTTGCCTTTTTAGTACATGTCGTTCTGGCAAAATTATGCTGTTTCCACACAGCTTCTAAATAAATATAGATGTGTAGACTTCTCCTGATAAAGAGGTGAAGGTCATAAAGAGACTTTTTGTTTATTTGTCAGTTACCTTATTTGTAAATCTTTGAGATGTGTATGTGTTTAAATAAATATAATTGTACGGTACTCATGAATCCATCTTTGCGTCTTTACCTTTACCAGTGCTTTAATATAGCCTACAATATGACAGTGACAATGATTTTGAAGCTTGTACTACCCTTCTGTATCCATCTATTTCATATTGTGCACACGTAAAAAAAAAAATGTTGGCAGTTGGGGGCCTTTGCCCCAGTAAAACTCTAGGTCTAGCAACGCCCCTGAGTAAACACCAACAAAATCATTGATACTGTATTAACTTATGTTCATTAATGGTTTTACATGTACCCTTATCGTAAATTGTAATCCTTATTTACCCAAATAATAATATTTAATCAATATTTTTGTTTATGGTTATGGTTGAAAGTAAGGGAGAGAGTTGCTTTTTTTACTTTGACCATGTAAATGAAAGCCTCCCATGTCAATAAAGGCCTTTAAATCTTTATTTCTGTATTGCATAGAGAGATTGTCTATGTCAAATGTCCTATGAATTGTAAAATGTATTCTTATATTGGAATCGATCTCGATAGCAACGTATATTTACACTTCTTATGGCTATGGCTTTTCTATCAAATTACCCTCATATAGTCCCATTGCCCTTAAGTCGTACCTACAGCACCTTTTAAGGGTTAGTCCAGATAAGAGAGAAGGAGTGATTGCATCTGTTAAGTACAAATAGAATTGATCTAAAAGAAACGACAATACATGGCTGGTCAGGTTCCACTAGTTTGGCGGACAGCGATGTAACACCAGGAGTCTGGGAACCTTGGCTGTCTAGCAGCATGCAGCTCTTAAAGCCCCTGGCCTCAGGCGGCCTGGGAAGGCATATCTATTTGTACAAAAAATATATATTCAGATAATAAAACAAAACATTTGTTCAAATGTATGTATGCTATTGCTTACACAACCAGGTCAAAGGTTAAATGTTCCACAACAAAGACTTCTATTACAGGGTCGTAACATTTTGACAAATGTTGTATTGTCATCCCCTGTCCTGTGGCCACTTCAGTCAGGTAGTCAATCATCACACACATGCATTGATTCTTGAGTGGACAGCTTTATAATTAGTTCCTTTCCAATTCGCTGAATGGGGTGTTTGTCCGATGTCAGTGTTATGGATCATAATTTGCACTTGATCATAACTACTCTTCATAATATTTGAAGACCATTAACATTTTACGTGCACAATGATATGGAAAATCCATTTATTGGAGTGGACTCCCCTTCTGCTTGAGGTAGGTTGTGGCCCGTGGGCCACTGCATCCCAGGAAAACTAGAAATCAAAGAAATGATATGAGAGACACCAAAGCACAACTGGGACAATGTATTACAATACAGCAGACATTTATCTTAACACATTATGATGGTATTTCAAGCATTATATAACCCATTTGTTGAGGTCTGCCCCCAATCCCGGCCATTGTCTTTTGGCTTCTCTTGTCCTTCAGATCCAACAATGCTACGATGCAACTTGCAGGTCTACAAATACTGGCTGCCTATATATGGCAGAGAGATTACGTTTTTAAATTAGCCTCTGATTTTTATTATATTTGTAGTAAATGGTTTGAACTTTTCAACAGGATCTTCTAAACAATACCTTGAATTAAGGTTTACCCTATAAATTGTCCATGACTTCAAAATAATACTTTGAAACAAATGACCCAAACTGTCCAGACAAATACTCATTTAGACATTCAAAATGTTTATACACAAAACAACCTGTAATGTTCGATAGAATGCTTAAAATTGTGTTGACAGAGTTAAACAGATGATTTGACAAGAGCCAGCCACGACCTATGAATGAAGGAGCATGGAGGTGCGTTCTCATATTGCCATCAGGGCTGCGTTTAAAAGTCTGAAAAAAACATTTTTGCTGCAAGGTACAGTTAAGTCCTCACTACATACGTGGCCCACAAGAGGGAGCTGTTTCTCAAATCCAATGGGCCAACATAATCCTCACGCTTTTGTCAATTAGAATGCAGACCCCGGACAGCCAAAGCTCATGGATCGGCCTGTTACCAATCAGCCTCATCCCCGCTGTCAGTAGAGAGCCTTTGTTGGTTGATCCCTGCAGACCTGCAGGAAGCATCTGCTGTGTGGACAGTGCTGCTGAGAGGGCTTCCTGGAGCTCCCTGCAGAAGAACACATGGACTTAATGGTTTGAGGTATCCCCTTCTCCATTTGTTATTGTAAATAAAAAAGAAAACATTATTTATCCTTACCAAAACATTTTGCCTTGTATGATGATTAAAATGCAAGGAGTAACGTTTGATTGTTTTTGGGAATCCTATTGCATTCCCATGCCTCGAAAATGTGAAGTGTGATGTATCATGCACTTTACACTTATGTCTTATTGATAATCCCATGTTATTTGAATGGGTTGTGCGGTGTGTCATGATTATGTGAGGGGGTTTGTTACCTTGACATGACACAGGGATGTTGTTAGTGCAAATAGAGAAAGATATGTAATTGCATTTTAGGCAATCATTTATTTCAGGCATTTCAGGCTCCCCACTCCCCCTACTCGCTACGCCTCAATGCAAAGCAAATAGAACTGAGTTGGGGAAGGGTGTAGCCTATAACCTCTGGTCACCCCATTACAATTTTGAAGAGAGCGCTAAAATTTTAGAACACCCTTAAGGAAAGTGACAGCAACACACTCCACAACAAGGCTCTCAACCACAGAGAGTTACATCAAGAGAAGTTTCCCATTCTTCGTCCTTCCAACACACAACAACCACCACATCTGGCAAAACCAAATTATAAGAAAACAAAAGGTAAACCATTTGGCACATTGGAAAGAGTAAATTGGCATGCTATTTGTCCCTTAACAGAGAATGCACAGTTGCAGAATACCTGACCACCGTGACCGATCCATAATGAACGAAATCCTTGACCAGGTACAGACTCAGAGAACGTTTGGCTATCGAGAAGGGACACCAAAGATGCTAACAAACTGCAATACCTGTTGGGAGAAATCACAGTAGCCAGATTCGTCACCTGTTGTAAAGAGAGAAGGCCCTCAAACTCCCAATAACCACACTCACTACCCTGGACTAAATTTTTCCACATGATTGCACTATTTAACATATTCTCAATAGTGTGAACACTGTTGAATTTTTATAATATCCCACATTTTGTTATTATTATTGTTCACCTGGCAATGTAAATGTTCGTTTCTCATGTCAATAAAGCTTTTTGAATTTAATTGAATTTAGAGAGAAAGAGATCGTTGCTTAATTTTATTAGTTTTTAGTTTCCCCCATAACTCTTTGTTTATTTGAATAGCATCTCAACTAAACAGGCATAAATCACAAACATACATCGATTATGTCGAGAGAGAGAGAGAGAGAGAGAGAGAGCGGAGAGAGAGAGAGAGAGAGAGAGAGAGAGAGAGAGAGAGAGAGAGAGAGAGAGCGAGAGAGAGAGAGAGAGAGAGATCATGTGCTGCTTACTTTTATAAGCCTCTAGTTTCCCCCATAACTATACGTCATTGATCGGTGTTCCCTGAACGTGTCGCTGGCGACCCCTAGAGGAAGGTATTGACACCGCAGGGGCTAGCGACCCCTAGAGGAAGGTATTGAACCTGCAGGGGCTCCTCCCCTTCTGCAGAGTTGGGGAGCTTTCCTTTCCTGCGGCCAGCTTGCTTTGACAGCCAACACTGGCGCAGAGTCTTGTCACAATTTATATCCTTTTTATTGTATGTAACGATAATTCATACACACACACTTCAATATCCTCTTCCGACAAGAAGTGGAGGACCGGCCTCGTCTAGAATGGGGAACCGAGACGATGAATACGATTTCTTGTTCAAAGGTAAAAACAACATACAAAGATGACTGCATTCCCCCTATTTCCAGAACATCTACTTGGCTGGTAACATCTTTTATTGTTTCATTATCCCGAATATGTATGAATCTAAAATATGTATCAATGAACATTTATATCAAAGGTGTTAAGGGGTGTTTAGCAAAGAGACAATGTATTCCCTGATATTTTGGTGTTTTTTTTTTGCTACATAATGCTATCATTGTAACATTACAACTACCGCAGCTATATAGACGTAGAATGCCTCACACCATTTAAAACTTGATATGGCATACACTGACTGAATCTAATTGGTAACTTTTTAACAGATGTACTGTTTTGATTTGCATGTAAACTGTTTGGGCATTTAAAAATCCACACACGGTGTAAAACCTGGATCTGTTGAATGCATAGCCTTTCCAATAGATCAATATAATTAATCAGCCTCTGCATGACATAGGAATGCTAGCCATTGGCGATACTGTGATGACATTCCCCATAATATATCAATTTATTTTGAATAGAAGAGAAGGGAGCAAGAACAACTATATTCACATTCATCATCACTCAGCCTATACTGGTGAAAGAAAGGTTGAGTTTGAGTGTGTATCTAATGTTTTGATTTCATGTCATGCTATTTATTATTATTATTCTTTAGCCATGCCATCACCTGTGGCACATTAACAACCCAGGCCTCAGAGCCAAAGGGCCGTCTAAGATGTAACAAAGTATCCTCTGTGAGATGAATAGGACATCTGCGGAAGCACCAGCTCTCTCTCTCTCTCTCTCTCTCTCTCTCTCTCTCTCTCTCTCTCTCTCTCTCTCTCTCTCTCTCTCTCTCTCTCTCTCTCTCTCTCTCTCTCTCTCTCTCTCTCTCTCTCTCTCTCTCTCTCTCTCTCTCTCTCTCTCTCTCTCTCTCTCTCTCTTCCCATCTCTCCCTCTCTTTCTCCCCCATCCACATCATTCTTGTACCCGCCGGCTGAACGCAGGAAGGGCCACACAGGGCTGAAACTGCCGATTCAGGTTTTGGTTTGGAACATGTTATCAGCTTCCTGCAGCCAACCCAAAGGCACGAGGCCGTCGGGGGAAAACAAAAGTCGGGCTGCGTTTCCTTTCTGGAGAGCAGAGGAGCACAATGGGCCTTCACCACAACCAGCACCCCGCCGGGCTATTCCTGAAGACCGGCCTTCAGAGTCTTCGTCTGCTTGGTTCATCCCAGTTCAACCCCAGTTCTACAGTGACTCATCAGCCGAGAGCATCTACGTCCAACAACGACCAAAACAAACGCATGCATTGTACTAATGTAGCATATGATAGAAAGTATCATTATCTCAGTCATGTATCTGTTGTTGTAGCAGTTGACACTGGAAATCTAATCAAACTTTATTCATACAGTGCATTCAAACGTCATGCAAAGATGCATTGCAAAGTGCTTAAGAAGGGACAGTTCAGAGTAAAGAAAATCAACGATATCTGAATCACAGTCACACTTGAGTTGACAGGAATGCAAAGTGTGGTGGACAAGCTAATTTTCAGTGGAGTCAAAGGCGTGGCGCCATAGTGTTTGTAACAACTCTATTATAACGCCCCTTCTCCTCTCCTGGTGTCTCCCTCTGCAGTTGTGTTGATTGGGGACTCGGGCGTAGGGAAGAGCAACCTTCTCTCCAGATTCACACGCAACGAGTTCAACCTGGAGAGCAAGAGCACCATCGGGGGGAGTTCGCCACGCGCAGCATCCAGGTGGACGGCAAGACGATAAAGGCCCAGATCTGGGACACGGCCGGCCAGGAACGCTACAGAGCCATCACCTCAGCGTGAGTTTCCCCCCGCGTCACCGTGGGACCCAGGGCCTGTGAATGAATGGGGTGGAAAATGTGAATGAATACGTGTGAGTAAAAATACGAATGGACATGTAGTTGTTGTGGTGGTATGTTGCTCCGCTGTGAATATGTGAATGAATTTTTTTTGTGAATATGTGAATATGTATCCCATAAAATGTGAATGAATAGGTGAATACGTGGATGAATATATGTGTGAATGACTTAATATGTGTGTTAATATATTATCGAGTATGTGTGTGATATTGTGGTTCTCTGTGTTATGTTGGCTAACCAGTTTGTACTGATAGATGATGAATAGTGTTGCTGCTGAATAGAGAGGATAAATGTATTTTCATTATGTCTTATTATTAAAGTTGTTGTGATGAATTGATAATTAAAAAGGTCTATCAAATATGAAAAATTGAAAATGATAATCCCAAATCAGAGCCCAAAACTGACGTTTGCCTGCTTGGTCTGACTAACATCCAGGATACTAAAGTAATCATTGTGTCATCTCAAACATAGGTAACCGGTCATACATCTGCATTCCTGAACGATTTTTTTGCTGTTTTTTGTTGATAAATGACCTTATAATGAATCCTTATGAACATAGATATCATATCAGAACTTGTGTGCTTTTATTAGCCTCTACTACCATGTGCCACCATGGTAACAGAACGAAAACATTGAATGTTGCTACGGTACAGTTAGTGGAAGACTTATAGCAAGGGTTGTTTTATTAGGGTTAATATAACTTTAGATTTACCCGGACCAGCCTACCAAATGAGGCATTGGTTATAGACATTCCAAAGAAATCTCTGTGAACAGAGTCGTGTTTTGGATATTTTGGTACTAGTAGAACTACTATGAGCAAGCTGAATATCATCCCGAAGAGCTGTGTGGATGCATTCTTTCATGAGTTCACGAGTTATCAACCATAGACCTCGAGATCTCGAGAACAGAGAGAGGAGAGACATAGCCCACCCGTCCTCTGACAGATTATAAACTACCCTTGTACGCAGGCGTTCTCATCCCCAGACAGACGTCCTGGGGTGCTTCAAATCGGTGTTATTGACAAGACTTTGGACGGAGTGAAATTCTCTTCAGTCACACAGCAGGTTTTGCGGTGGGAGGCCAGAGACTGGGAGGGACTTCTGGTAGAGGGTTAACTGTCTCCGTTGCACGTTTTGGATATTGGGTGGTTAAATTCCTTGTTATGCAAAGCTCATAGGAAGCAAGAGAAACTAAATAGCTTTTCGACCGACCGGAGGAACGCTCCAAATCAGGACCTTCTCCCAGCCTCGGGGGGACCAGTCTGAATCCCTCTCCTTTCATTGGCCGGGCCTCACCCCACCTGACCTGCGGTCTCCTCCCAGGTACTACCGGGGGGCGGTGGGCGCCCTGCTGGTGTACGATATCGCCAAGCACCTGACCTATGAGAACGTGGAGCGCTGGCTGAAGGAGCTGCGTGACCACGCCGACAACAACATCGTCATCATGCTGGTGGGCAACAAGAGCGACCTGCGCCACCTGCGGGCGGTGCCCACCGATGAGGCCCGCGCCTTCGCAGGTACCGGGGGGCGGGGCCTCAGGAACACATCAGAGGGGCTTTATTGATGCAGTGAAAGTATCGGACAGTCATAACAATTAAAGAGTCGGCAAAAATAAGAAAACACACTTTTGTGTAAAAAATGGCATAGGTGTGTATGTATGTGTTTAAAGATATAGACACACACACACACACACACACACACACACACACCACACACACCACACACACACACACACACACACACACACACACACACACCACACACACACACACACACACACACACACACATACGGTAGGAGTAGTGGAAATGCAAACATTATAGACTTGAGGTAACACTATTGACCACTTTGACATTCGTACAAGCACAAATTGTTTTGTTTTGTTTTTTGTTCCACAGAAAAGAACAATCTGTCATTCATAGAAACATCTGCCTTGGACTCAACAAATGTTGAGGAAGCTTTCAAGAATATCCTAACAGGTAAGCACAAGAGAAACTGAAATTAGATGATTGCCTTAAATAAAAAATAAAAAAGCTAAACCATATCTGCTATTTAATGTCGAATACAAACATCCTGGTCTGGATGTTAAGTCTTATTGCTCTATAACTCTGTTTATGTTTTGATAACAGGCATGTTGTGTCTTCAATCATTTGAAACATCAAAATAAACCATAATCTGGTCATTTGGTGGACAATTTCGAAAATAATATTTATTCCAAGGGATATCGTTTCTAAAAAATAAGGTTCTTAAAATTATCTTTTTACAATTACTGTATATTGCACATAACCTTCAGAACCAGTCCCATATTTAATTTGTTATTAAATATGTGCAATAATTCCTTCTTATCGTATTTGATTTCATGCTCCATGTCAATCAATATCCTGTATAACAACACAGTGATACTATTACTTTGACTACCCTATTTGCATTGCGTGTCTTTTTTGAACAGAAATCTATCGCATCGTATCACAGAAGCAGATAGCCGAGCGGTCCGCCCACGATGAGTCCCCGGGAAACAATGTGGTGGATATCAGTGTTCCACCCACCACCGATGGGCAGCGGGGGGCAAACTGCAGTGCTGCCAAAACCTGTAACCCACGGCAACTGGTCTACCACACCTGGGGAGATTACTCATTCAAAATCGTTTTTGTCAGTTATGTTGAGCATTTACTTTCTCTCTGGGCACCTCCAGTGTTTACTACGAGAACGATCGGAGGAAGTGCACTTAACAGAGCACACAGAGCACGCCGGTCCCGCCTGATCTCTGCATAGAGCCGTCATCCCAGAAAGTATGTAATTGAATAGATTTTCAACGGTAATCTCACCCAGATTGGCTGCATTGGCTATTGTCCCGAAACGCGACTGATGGTACTGCTATGGGTTGCCACGATGTATAAGCTGTGATAGCCTTAGCGGTGTAGTGTCGCCTGAGCCCCTACAACACTACCCCGCCTCGGCCCTGTGGGGCTGCTCCCCATTGCTCCGGCTCAAGGACCGGCATGTGATGTCATGCGTGAATGAGCTTGGGTCCTGTGTCGGTGGTACCAGCAGTCCTGGTTTCGCCCCCTCTCGTCCAGTCCATCATCTCAAAATTGGTCGTTATGCTACTAAAGCTTACTTCAATTAGTGTAAAATATATTCTTGTTTTCTTTATTTCTTTATTTTTTAAATGATAGCTTATCTGCTCACATACATTATATTAATGCCATGAAATTAAATTTTACAATATTAAGATGCTGACTCATCCGATGTGTTTTCTAACAACACCCCATCTGTTCCTGACGAATAATGATAAGATAGAGAACAAGGACAAAATATGATGTACTTATCAGCCTATCCCTTTGAAAGGGTTTGTAGACCAAATAAAAACCACTAGATGGCAGTATTTCTAGATAACCTAGGCTATGGACAGCTGGGGCAGGTGACGGGTTAGATGAGATGAAGTGGAGTGTACTACTTTGAAGCAATAAGCTGTTATTCTTTTCCATGACCCTCTCAGACACAACACAAAATACCACACTCCTAGCTATATAAGTTCAACATAGAAATGCCAGTCCAAACTAGAAACCCATTCAAAGGACAAACATATATTAATTTTTAAATATCCTTAAAGGTTTATCTGCACACTGTAGTATTGATGAGCCAGCATTCCTATTCTACCTCCGGATGCCTACGGAGGTAGAATAGGATTGTTGCAGTGCTATTGTGTAGATCTATAATATTGATTGTTGAATTGGCACCAAATCGTAAGCACTTAAATGCTATTAAATAATACACAAACTATTAACCTATTCACTTCCTTTAGTGAATTTGCAATATTCTCTGTTGTTGATTCAATAGAGGAGTGTTCTTTACATGTCCTCCCCTGTAATTGGCTTCAGATGAAAGCATCTCTACCTAAAGCCTCTCATGAAGTGTCTGATGAAGATGTTAGGGGTGCTCTCCATGGTTCTGATCCCTCAGACCCCTGGGCACACACTCTAGGGGTACCAAGGCTTGACGCAGTAGCCGAGGGTGGTCCATGGTCGACAGAATACACACCGTCTCATCAGCAGGGTGAGGACACAAAACAACTTTTCTTGTCCACTGCACTATAATCGACGAAAAAGTAGTGACACCCCGACGATAACGAACAGCTAACCTGGCCCACGCGTACCTGACCACACCTGGTAGCAGTGGAGCCTTGTCAGACCAAGTACAGTCAAATCATACTTTAGCAAAACAGATTAAGGAACCATTAAAATAAAAAAAAGTAAGTTATCGAAAATGAATGCAAATCTTACCTGGGATATAAATGGAAGAACCATGGGGTGACGGTTATGGATACAAAGATACCACTCATAAGAACCATACAAGAAGTCCGGAAATCCTTTACATTTTATTGCACGATCACCCAACACATGTTCCCTCAAGGGAGTGCAGCAGGAAGACTAAACTTAAATAGCATTTGAATTAGCATACGCTGCACTGTAACTGACATCTCAAAAACATGATACATTTCTCCTCTCTTCTTCCCAGCAGGGCCGCGGTCCCTGCGCCTGGGTGCAGTGAGAACAGTGGTACTGTAGAGGGTTAAGGGTTCCACGTCGCTACATTCACACACTAGGTTCTCATGTTTTAAACTGTATGACGTCATCTTGTACAGCTGTTTGTTTGCCACGCAGTCCCAATAATGGTGCATATACAAGTGGGTCAAGACGGTACCTAGTGTCATTCATAAGACAAAACAGAATCTCCAGCCAATCTGAATTTCGGAAACTTCAATTAAATACCACAATACAGTTTTAACAGATATATTGATTATACTATAAGCAACCTTTGTTTTCTGAGCTTCAATGAGTTACTTTAATGGTCTGGGTAGGAGATAGGAGGTTAGCCTCTACAGTGCCACTCTGCCCAGACCATTAAAACAGGGCTGAGGTTATAGACAATGATTGTAATCAGAGGACCATATTTCTTTAGGAAGAATATTCACAGATAGCATGAATTGACTTTGTCAATTATTGTGTGTTTGTTCAACAATTAGTCTTCAGGCAGGCTATTGGCTGCTGGTTGTTGAAGTTCTACTTAATAACATAGTGAGGGAGTCGGGGGATATGTAGATAGTGAGTATGCTTTAGGTATACTGTAGTAGCATGCTGAATCAATTATATCCCGCTACATAAGCTTGTGTGTCCTATAATAGTTGTTCAGCTCTGGTCAAAGCCACACGGTTGGCCCGGTTCCTCCAGTGTGCGCTCGTCTTCAGTGTCCCCCACTCCAGCGGCCTCCGAGCGATGCCTGACGTGTGTCACAGCTCTCCCCTCCGGAGGGAGAGGGTCTCCCGTGTCCGTCGTTGTTGAGTAACATCAAGTGCTTCACAACAAAAACGATAGTCAGGAGAGAATAACTCCCATCCGTTGGCGTCCGCCCGAGATAAGTGCAAATCTTTATTCATGGTGTGACGCTTTCAAAATGTTTTAGAGGGTGCCATTTCACCCCCCCCCTCCTCCCCAGTGGTCCTTTCGTGCCTCTGCTCGGCTCATACGATGGTCTCGTCCGTGGTTTTCTTGGTGGACTTGGTGGGCAATGAATGCTGGGTGGCATGCGCACCTTTGTTGTCGGGCATGAGCAGACGCACCTTCTGATTGGTCCGCCTCCACTCAGAGTACAGCTGACAGTGATAGCGGAACGACACCTGCAGGGGTGGCGGAGGGGAGGAAAAAAAACTGGATTTAGAAATGATTGATTTTTTGACGATAGACGACTAGGGCTTCACCATTCATGCTTATGAATATAAATCAAGGTTTTGGCCTCTGTACTTATTTAATTGTGCAAGGTCACGATTCAAGTTTTCTAAGAAATATGAGATAAATATAAAATTATGAGTAAATCTGCAGCTAGTGCTGCGGCTAGTGCTGTGGCCAGTGCTGCGGCTAGTGCTGCGGCTAGTGCTACGGCTAGTGCTACGGCTAGTGCTGCGGCTAGTGCTGCGGCTAGTGCTGCGGCTAGTGCTGTGGTCAGTGCTGCGGCTAGTGCTACGCCACGTACCAACGTCCAGAGGATGTAGATGGTGAAGAGGGCAATAGTTAAGGCGATGAGCCCCACGGCCTCCAGCCTGCTCTTCAGCTGCAGATGGTCCTGGGCCCCCCGGAGACAGAGCCAGCCAGAGATGGCGGCCAGCGGCGTGATGAGCAGGAAACAGGCCATGTCACACAGCAGTGTGCGCTTCTCGCTGCGAGGGCCCGGGTCCTTCAGCCACTGAGGATGAGCAGAGACGGGGGAACAGATGACTCACTGACACTGTTGTGGTCGGTATTATGCGAGTACACATAGTACATTGTGATCATGTCCCTATTGAGTCCTTTTAATATTCAGTCAGGGAGCACAACATCCTAACCCCTACACTATCCTGCCACTGTGGTACTTAAAACCTAGCTTTCATCTATGATATAAGATGGTGTCAAATGAGCACAATTGTGAGACATTTTGCTGAGCATTGAGCTAGTATTTATGTCATCCTCTCAGGGACTGTTGGACGGCAAATTGCATTAAATTTCAAAATCGAGTTAGCTATAAGGTGATGACCTCAATAGCTCTCTGACCTCCATGGCCCAATGTGCTGCAGCAAGGAGTCCTCATAAATTGGCCTGATCTTTCAGTTCAGCTATATATAAACATATCGTCATCTAAAGATATGATCATAAGAACCTGAAGGAATATTATCACCACATTACTGTCAATTCAACCTATGTCAAAATGCTCTATTCTATGCTCACAAAGCATTCAAATGTTATTGCGTCATAATAATTATAACGTCATTCATTTGGTCTTTCGATTGGTCTTTGAATCAAGCCGAGCCCCAGCCGTGTTGTACCGCGCCACCACGGCTGACCTGTGTGAGAGGCTGCGGCCTCCGCTCGGTGGTGAACTCGGTGTGGCAGAGCTCGCAGTAGCTGGTGTTGGAGGAGGACAGCCACTTCTCCAGGCAGCTCTTGTGCACTTTACCCAGGGTTCCCGTGCAGTCGCAGGGGGAGAGCAGTGTCTCCCCGCCTGCCCCTTCGTGGCAAATGCGACACATTCCTAGGTCACTGTGGAGGGGAAACCAGCAGCAGCGCACAACACATTAGAACGCATTGAGCGACGACAACGCAACACAGAGCGATGTTCGCTCCGGACAATGAAGGCATCGATGCAGAGGGCCATGTGATTTTAATGCGACGCCCCGGCACATTCCATTCCAGACATTGCTTCGTCTTACCTCTGCAGGCTGACTGCTTTGACGATGGTCGAGAGTGGTCGGCCATCTTTAGCCGTAACCTTGGCGACGTACTGGGCCTGTGAAGTGGAGTCAGACTGCTCCATTGAGTCCTTGGAGGAGTCCGCCTCGCTGCCTCCAGAGTAGTCACACAGGGAGCCAGGTAGGTGGCAGCAGCCAGGGGAAGACATGGCTCTGAGGTGGAAGAGGAAACACAGGAGAATGGTATGAGCAACAGGAGAGTTAAAAGATTTTAAAATACTGGTCTGGGTGATCAAACCATCGCTACCGTCTCTGCTGTTTACACTATACATCTGTTTACAATATCATCCACCTTTGTAAACAAAAGCCATTTAGAACTTGGGAAATCCATGTGCATCGGAATTTGTGGACAAAATAATGAATCGCCATAAGTAGTTCACAAAATGTCTCACAAAAGAGCTATATTGCCGCTGTTTACATTCATGGCAGGCAAGCGATTGTGCAGATTGTGCAGAATCGTTACAAGGAAGTAATCATGACAAACTATATTGATAAGGGATGTTTTGGTGAAGCCAGGAGAGACGGTTGCCCCTGGCTTTACAAGGCCGGTATTGTGCTTCAACTCAGATGACAGAGAAGGCCTTTAGTCTGTCTTGATACCTTTACAAACATCCTCATGAAGAGCCAATTCCAAGTTACTTTGTTTATGTATGTCCAACATTTTTAATCCACCGAATGTTTGTTTGTTGTCCTGAACATTTGACTTCTAAATAAGATGTAAATAAAATGTTATATGAGTTACGATATTTGTTAAAAAAAAGAGAAAAGATAAACAATGCTTTCTATGTGTGACATAGCAGGGCTGTAGTGTAGGGTTACATACAGTAAAGCATAGCTGTCTGAGAAACTAAAAAAGCAAACACTGAGGTGATGCTCCATGGGGTCATAGGGACACATGTTTTAATGTGTTGGCCCTTGGGTGAGCTCCATACCTGGATCTACACATCAAGATCGTTAGCTACTATCATGTTATAACTCTAAATATACAGTAGTGCAAAAAGAATTGATATTATGATAACCGATGAGGGTGTCCATTGTAACGCCCCTTCTCGGTAGCCTCACGTTACAGGAATAATAAACGTGGATACTGCCAGTCAAGTGAGACAGGGTCTTACTAAAGGTCAAAAATGTAAGTATGACCGCAGATCATTACTGATCAGCGGTCACTCCTTTAAAGGAAGCTACTCTCAAGGCTCAATTCAAGTCTCCTACTGATTGGTGATTGATGACGCCCACAACAACGTCCGAGAAACGGTACATTTCTGGGGGAATACAGAAGTCCACAAACAATGGCATCTGACAAAAAATGTAGTTACGTTTCGAATAATTGGGAAAAGCTGTTACCGCATTAAAAGAGCAGACACTCACCCCGTCGGCCTGCGTTGCCTGGCCTCGGCCCTCTGAGTACCGTTACCGTCTTATAAACAGCACGGCTAGCGCTAGCCTAGCTACTGGAAATTACATGGACGGCTTGCAAAAATGCATTTCTGTCGCTGGAACTCGTGTTCGGTATCCTCCCCATGGCTTATGGTATAACTCGTTGGGTTTTTGTTTGCGTGTCTGTGTTAAATATCGGATGATCTATGTCGGGATGTTGAGAACAAGCCTAGCTAGCTTGTTAGCAACGGCCAAGCCTCGCGCAACATCCCTCAGCTGTGCGCGAGTCACGTGACCATAATCTTTGCAGGTGTAAAAAATAAAACACGCAGTTTACGTTCGGGCTGCAAGGTTTAAAGATACATACAAAAAGAAAGAAAGAAAATGTATATATTGCGGAGAGTAGGGTATGATGAGCCAATTTTTACTCATGTTGTCCTCTATGCAAGGAAAAACAGAAGTAAAATGAAAACATCTACTTTTATTTCACGATGTCCCCTGTCAATCTAACTGATAACAATGCATACATACATATTATATATAATTATTTTTCACTTATGGTCCTAAACTTCTGCTGCGAAGACTGAGAACCTCACATATTATATGTACTTATGTGTGCGTGCGTGCATTGCATGCGTGCCTGAATGCGTGCATGTGTGCGCGCCCGTGCAAAGATAGAAAACGTGTTCCTCGTTACACATCCCACGATTCTGTTGGGTCAAAGTCCAGTGGAAGTCATGAGATCACGGGACAAACCGGGGTGCGTGTTGGAGAACATCATGAGATAGCTGTTGGTGGACTTCAACAAACGCCAACGGAAATATACCAGCAGACGAAGGATATACATTTATATATAATATATAATGATGTTTGATGATATCTAATATATCTAATATATATTATATATATATGGTCTTTGGATTCAGTCCTTTGTTTTGTGTTTATGCTTAAAAAAAGATTGGGCACACTGGGTTTTTGTTCTTACTTGATTAAAAAAAAAAAGATGAAAACATTTGCATAAAGTTATCATATTTTGTCCACGCCCATGGTGAGTATATAATTTTTATTCTCACAGAAAATACCTTCCCGGAGACTTTTGAGCAGATAAAATAATGCGATTAATTTGCAATCAACTATGGAAAACAAGCGATTAATCGCGATTAAATATTTCGGCCCTAATATATGTAGGCTAAATATATATAGGCTATATTTTTTATATATTATTTATTTATTGATTTCCATTTAACACAAACCACCAGAACCGAACATTCTCGATTGGATACATATGCAGCACAACAGCAATAAAAAAAAGAAGAAAAGCTGATAAAAGTATTTTAAACATACTATGATTGCTGATCTGTGTTAATCAATAATTTTTGACCTTGTTTCTACTTGTTAAATCTGCGTGCCTCAGCCTGCCTTTCCAGTAAAAGAATTCATTAAAATGTAGACATGATAAACTGGCCCCTGTATTAGTAGTATAGAAGTGAGGTGATGTGGCAGCGGATGGCATACATTTAAAAATACAAGAAATACCCAAATGAGGTCAAATACAAAAGTTATCTTATCATGAGGGTTGTGTGCAGTACAAAAGGTAGTTGAACACTATGATACAACCACAGTAAACTTCATGAGCGCATGCACAAATATACACGCACACACACACACACACACACACACACACACACACACACACACACACACACACACACACACACACACACACACACACACATACACGTACATTACTTTATAGCGTCAACGAGAAAGGGGATAAAGAGAGAGGCCATATAGGAGCCACAGAGCAGGTCATCCGGAGGGAAAGGGAGAGCAGCATTACATGGTTATTCAGAACGTTTGGCGTTCCATCAGAGTGTAATTCCTGCTCTGCAGTGGCTTCTCGTGACTCCTTTAACTTGAAGAGTGAGTCCTCATGTGCGGTTGGCCAGGCGATGCAGCACAGCACAGCCTGGTGAATTATTCAATTTGACTTGAGTAATCCATGCCCTTGGGCAATTGGAGCTTTCTCACAGTTTTCTCTCCCACAAGCCCTTTCCGCCCGAAACGTTCAATGAGTACTTTAGCATCCATAAATTCACCTCTAAATTCATCCATCGTATTTCAGACCATTATTTCAGTCAAACCATAACTCTTCCATTTCTGATTTTCGTCCAGCTGCCTCTGTTGGCTTCCTAGGGATCCCCAGGCAGGCTGGGTTGGTATAACCCCTCCAGCACAGGCTCGTTCTTCAACCCAGGGTCTTCTGACAAGTGGTTTTGCGCACCCAGGGAGCATGCCTCTTAAACAGTGCCCAAACCAGCCGGGCTCCTCACAATGCCAAATACCTGGCTATTGCTGGAGCTGCTGTATCTGAAAGGTTTCCTTTCGTTTCCTATGAAGGACTCATCGCTATGGGTGAGCCCAGGAATGCAGTCAGACTGGTACACCAAGTGCTTTGAATCCACAACTTTCTTTAACCTCAGTTACTGGGACACCAACGAAAGCAGTATAAAAGTGACAGTGATTTCATATCCAAAAATGAGATTTCTCGTTTGGGACGAATAAAGTTGACTTTATATTATTTAATAGTTCTCCAATAAGATAACATGATGCCTGAGGCGACCCTCCCTGTGAAGTCGCGTACCCCCCAGAAGAAGACCACTGGGACCTGAAGTGGTTTGGTTGCATACCAGCCGTTCAACACTCGGGTGCTGGGCCCTTAAGCGGGTGGTAGCGGAGTGAGGCCCGGTTGGTCTGACAGATACAGAATTTCGGCTCGGCCAATTGAGGACACCAAAATTCCTGTGGGTCTTCGGTGATGAAATGATACTCTAATGAGCGTGTCCTACTCTGGTGTTCCCATGGTAAACTGGCACAGAAGGCAGCAGCCACACAAGTGGTTAAAGACGGATGGATGACATGATCTATAGGGCCTTGACCAAACCTGACACGCAATGGCTAAATAAACTCATAAGGCCGATACTGAATTCTAACTAGATTGAATAGTACATGTGCATTGTATCATATGACTGCAGTAATCAGTTGACATGCTTATCTGATTTGGATTTGCAAAGGGTGGTCAGTCATAAGCGACTAACATGGCTTGTCAAACTGGAGTCCAAAATGGTCACATTTATTTAGCTTGTTATCAAATCACCAAACCAGAAGTTTCGACATACCAACTTTTGCTAACGTGATCAGCTAATGTCAATGTTACGGCACTAAAATATAATTATGAACGCTATTCTCGTGCTCTCTCTAGCAGACCAAGTGGGTTAAGCTGTATGTGGGTTGCGATTAATACACAACTAGCTGCAAATAATACACAACTAGTGCATTGAATGATGACAATTCCTTGATGAAAGCTCGACATGTTAATATTATTTGAATAAAGGCATAGTTATGGGTCTATGTTAATTGTTTATAACACTTTTTTTTTAACTGAAAAATGAAGATGGCTTTAGTACTTCCTTCATTTTAATATCCTCCATATTTGGACCCATGATGCAATTGTCTGTACGATTCTGATGAGCCTGTACTAATGTTTTTGAAAATCTGCTGTAGGTAATAGTCTTTGTAGAGATCGCTCCATTATGCTAGTTTGTATGTGCTAATGTATTTTTTTTTTTTTTTTTTTAGAATCACTGCGAACCCCTGCACATGTGGGCTCACAAACCTGCCAATAAGTTCGATACATTCGATATCATCCTTATAAAACAATAAATAATGTAAATAACTTGTAAAAGTGGTCACGAATTTATTTGCAAGTCCTCTATTAGAGAGAGTGGTTGAGTGTGTTAAGCGCCAGTCAGTGTTCATTCAGAATGTGTGTGCATGCGAGCGCTGCGTGCTCGGGCGGAGAAAGCGTGACGTCTGCAGGCGAACCAGCCAATAACAGCACGTTATACGGCCTATGATTGTACAGTAATACTATAGCCCCTCCCACTTATCCACTGCAGCAATAAGATAGCCGAGGTCCAAGATCACTGATGACAAATCGAGCCGTTTGCAAGCACCTGGGCTGTATTACATTCAAGAAGATATAATATACCTGCCGTGTAACATTATTTTGACTTTGTATCGAAGAAAATAGATCCGCGGTGCAGCAGAGGGGTGTGTGCTCGAAGCCCGAGAGAAGAGGCATGTCGGCCTGTGAATAATACTGCTTCTTTCACACTGTACCTGTATCTGAAACACCCGAGACGCATCCGCGAAGATTTGGATTCGGATTCATCGTCGACGTCTGTTGTTTCTACCCAGGGGCGCACATCGTCTCCATCGGCCAGGACTCGGTCTAGGGCCCCCGGGTTAGCTGTTACCCCGCGGAGCATGCTAAAGAATGAGCCAAAGGGATACACTGGTTCATTTGTTTGCCGGAGGGTAAGCAACAACGTTTCGTCCAAAATAAGTCAACTTTATTATCTGTATTGTGTCGAAACGAGTCGATATCTGTGGGAATGGACTGAGTTATTACAGACAACATACATGTTAACATACATGTTAATGTTACGCCGGGGTCGAATCCCCTGCTAGTCGTAGGTCTACAACGATCATAAAGATATTCCCCATCATCACTTCAGATTTGTGTTGCTTGAATATTAACACTACTTTAAGCAAGAGATGGTCCGTGGTTCGGATTCATACCGTTTTTATAATGGCCTACAAGTGAGCAGTTTGTCTGCTAGGTTTCGTTAACAACAATTAAAGGTGGCATTTATTAGATTTAATTCACATACGTGTGTTTAGTTGTCTATAAAATAGACATAGCTAGACTAAAATAATGAAGATTAGCCTTTATCAAACCAAATTGCAGAACAGACACAGTTTGGGTATTTGACATCTATGATGGCCACACGGTAATCATAGGGTTAAGGGTCAATGCTGTCCCTTTATATTTCTTGTGCTCGATTACCAGTCGATTCTATAGTTTTTCCCCCTCCATGCTTTTATATAGTGTTTCGCAAGGTCTCTCGTGATGAAAATACTGTGATAAAGAAACATACTTTATTTAAACTTTGAAACACAGAAGGCGTCCTCTCGCGGCGTCACTCACTTCACGCATGGCACTCAATACACACAGCCCCGAAAGTAGGCCAAAGGTCGGCCTGCCTCCAGTGCCTGCATACATGTGTGTCGGCCCTTTGGAAAGGCAAGAGTATATATAGCTGGAGCTATTGAAAAGGAGACGAGCATAGCAGATGAGGACACAACACAACACAAAGATACAGCTCAGTTTCACAGAGGGGATCACTAATAGACCATTGGTTTTCCTGGAGGCACAACAAATTGAGCTTGTACATTGCTGCTTGTTGGCGATATGACAACAATGTCTGGTGAAATCGGACCATGCAGCCTCATCGTTACTAATCTAGGACCATAGAAAGTTCTAGCTTTGGGCAATGGTTATCATAACCAAAATTGTTACTATTCTGTTCGGCTACATGCTGACAACAACATGTGTTGTTTTTTTTTGGAAGGGTATGATCGGGTCAAATAGTGGCACAAGAAGAAAGGTTACTTTCTTCCGTATTGTATTGTGTGCGTGATGTCGGTCATAACAAGCAAAGCCAGACTAAGCCATGACTGGACACATAACACTATGACTTCACAGCCCTATGTCACCATTCCCAGTTGTTGGAGGTTTTACCCTAAACTTGGGTGGCGAAACTTTCTGCTTTGACATCCTATATTTCTTGTCTGTAAACCAAGCATTGTACTTGCAAGCGAATGCGTGTCAGCTGCTTGTCCCACTTTAATCACAATATTTCTTCCTATTTACCCACTATCACAATAGTGGGTCATTATAACTCTGGCCTTTTTAGATAAATTGAGTCTGAGATTAAGAAAAAAATCTTCCCTATCAAATGGACAAGATGGTGCATAATTCTACATTCACCATTCTTCTCCTTGTTCCTCTTCACACCCCCCTGTCCTGAATTTCCTTTCCCTGGTCCTGGGTATCTTCCCTTCCTTCTTCTCCTCCTAGATGCGGGGGTACAGTGGGCGCCATCTTGACCTGTCCTCTGGAGGTGGTGAAGACGCGGCTCCAGTCCTCCCATGTCACCTTCTACATCTCCGATGTGCAGCTCAGCACTGTCAACGGAGCCAGCGTGGCCCGCATGTCGCCGCCCGGGCCCATACACTGTCTCAAGTGAGTTTGAAGCCACCAATATGTGATTGGATTGGATTTCGGGTAACAAAACATAGTATCTCTCCCCACAATTCATTAGCACAACTGCATATTGTTGTCCACACATAATTCCAAAGTGGACCTTCATGTGGAAACAAGTAAACGATAAACACAAATGTTGCACAATAATTTGTACCTGTACCTTTTAGTGGGTCACTCGAGAAAAAAGTAAGAAAATGAGCAACCTTGAAGTCGGAGCGGCATTTTAGAGAACTCAAACTTCCTCTACGCTATAAACGGCACTATTTTTCAGCATACACCGGGGGAATGAATGAAAAACTGATATAAATGGGTCGAACGTGATATGGATTAGCATCGGACAATTGGAAGATGCCTCCATGTCATGTCACAGAAGTGATCTTTGGAACGGTGAGGCCCCATGACTCCAGAGTGACTTGTGTTAAGACAGGCAGCCAAGCGTTATTAGGGACTGACGCTCTCCTCCCATTAGCCAACATTATGCTCTCCAATTGAGGGTACGTAGTGACTGGCTATTGTGCCGAAGCTAGGGTTACTTTGTTAACCACTGCCAGACAACCCGTTCCTTAGCTACAGTATGGACTTGCTACCTTGACTCTGTGGAAATATTGAAGTGAGGAGCTGATAGCTTGGTCCTGGACTTTGGATTTGATGGGATGTTGCCAGGTCAGGGCACAAACTACATTATCCCTTTGAACGGCGTTCAACAGCGTTTTTATCCAGGTCAGAATTAAGAGAAAAGCTATGGTGTGTCTGTAGCTTCTGTGCTGAAAAAACAAGTCCAACTTCAAACCCAAAGTTTAAACATTTGTTCCATATTCATATGGGATATGCAGCTTCAGTGCTG
>NC_079419.1:18796060-18798767 GCF_026213295.1 Gadus chalcogrammus | reverse complement strand
ACACAACACACACCACACACACACACACACACAACACACACACACACCACACACACACACACACACACACACACACAAGGACATACATTAACTCTCACACACAGACACACAAACGAATTAACACACACAAACATAAACATACACACACACACACACACACACACACACACACACACACACACAACACACACACACACAACACACCACAACACACACACACACACACACACACACACACACACACACACCCAACATTTCTCCATGCAACCAAATCAGTGTCCTTGAGCACAGCTCCATGTGAAACCACTTGAGTGACAGGTGGCTCTAGGTATTGGCAAGACGAGTTGAGGCTTGAGTGGAAACACTAGGAATGGCTTTTTCCCCTTAAGATGTCGGTCTGAAGGCTCACCTTCTGTGGCCATGCGGCTGACGACTCACAACTGGGCCGTGTATTCTTAACAGAATCTAGGGACTTTCTTCCGTTCAGCGTCTAACCCTGTTTGAGCTCATGTGTTCCCCATGATGTCATCGTTCCAGGCATAAAAAGGGTACAATCTGTTCAACTTTAGAACGAATACATTCGAAAATGTGAGACCAGTTTGTTGTCGTGGTTACACATGTTTCACAACTTTCTTGTTCCTTTTTTATCGCCGCATTATATTTTATGACCGTGTTGAAAGTATATCCTGTTTTGTCACCCTCCTAAAATTAAACGCTTATTTTTTTAAACGTAGTCTATATGTGCAGCTCTTTTTTTCCTCTTATCTGATCTACTCGGTCATTACATTGAGCTGTCGTAATGTGTTCACACATGAGTCACTTTTTCTATCACCTCCTATTGTGGTCTGTATTGGATGTGAGCGTTTGTGCTCTCACACTGCTTCCTGCCTTGTAGAAAGGCGTCACAGCCCTGATACCAGCTTCGTGCCGATGCTTGTGGTATTTTTAAATGCGTTTAGGTCTCACTCTCTGTTCCTGTTTGCTGGACGAGTCCACGCTCCACGAGTCTCTTGGACGGTTTAACTTGTTGTCGCGGCCCGTCCTCTCTTCATGCAGAAGAGCTGCTGGAACAACCACATCAGGTATCTGCTGTATGACGAGTCTACGTAGTGAGGAGTGAAGCTGCTTTGTTTTGATAGGCTGGTCTCTGACAGGGTAGCTGCCGCTGAATGACGACGTGCATGGTTGTAACTGCCTTCTGTGTGCACGTTGGTCCACGCCAGCTGGGGAACGCTGTCCTACGAAGTGGCTGAAAGGGTGGATACCCTCCTGACCCGGGTTTTGGACTGAACCCCTAAACCTTGCAGTGTTCTTTGTGTGTCGTTTTTTTGTTCAGTGTTTTTTTTGTTTTTGGGGGGGCAATTTATTAACGAGTGAGATAGACAGGAAGGTATGGGATATGGAGGGGAGGACATGCCGCAAATGACCACGGGCTGGACTCAAACCCGGGTCGCTGCGATCCGGACGGAGCGTTCATGGTACTCGCTCTGCCCGGTGAGCCTCCAGGGTGCCCGCAAACCTTGCAGGTTTCACGTGTGTGTCTGTTCTGACCCCTCTGTCTCCCCTCCTGTGTAGTTTTGATGTGGAGAATGGGCTTTCGCCGGGACGCAGCCCCCTGGACCCCCAGGCCAGCCCCGGCTCCGGGCTGGTCATCCAGGCCAACTTCCCCCACAGCCAGCGGCGCGAGTCCTTCCTTTACCGCTCCGACTCCGACTTTGACCTGTCCCCTAAGGTCCCGTCGAGGAACTCCTCTACAGCCAGCGACCTGTAAGTACCCCACCCCCCCCCCCCCCCCCCCCACCCCAACCCCCACTCTCCCCCCCCCCCCCCCCCCCCACTGTTGATGCTGACCTCATTCTTTTTCTTCTGTGGTGTCATAAAGATAGACAGATCCAGATAGAGTGTTGAGTGCATCGTCCTCATTGTTGTGGTCATCTCATCACGTGCCAATATGACCATTGTTTGCATAAGTGCACGCCGATGAATCATAAGTGCTTCTGTTCCTTCTCACGCTGTTGAGAGCCAGGGGATAAGTGTTGAGGTTTGGGCTCAGCGCGGTGAACACGGGTGCCTGTCAGAGACGTGTTTGGTCCGGGTTGGGAAACCTCCCTGAATATGACACCTAGTTGAGGAGAGGAAACAAAGAGAAAGAAACATTTGCATATTATAGAAGTTGTTTTTTAAAACGCGACCTTTAAAAAACATTATATTCTTTTGCAACCTATATTTGATGACCCAACCATATCTATCCAAATAAGGGCGTAAATCTACACTTTTAGTGGATATGTATTTGATATTCTTTCAATTATCTTCTATCTATCTCGACTTTCCCTCTGATAAGGGATCGTCAGTGGCCATACAGGGATGGTAGGTGTTTCCTGTCTCTGCTCGGGACAAAAAGCTTTCAACTGACATTCTTTATCAAAGTTCAACTTTGTTGAACCCCAACTTCGTTAACTTGGGGTAAATATAGCAAATATTTGAATTGGTTTGATTCGATTTCCCTCAAGAGCAATGAATAATAAATAATTTTGTTGCACATATTGAGGTACGTCTATTTTTGTTTCTGCCTGGAAACAAACCCCTCAACAATCGCCTGTTTATTCTCGAGTCGAATTGACAGATTGCATTTCAATAATGTTTTAATAAAACTCCAACGAGCCACACCCTCCCCCTCTCCCAAAGACCCCCCCCCCTCAGCCCCTCC
>NC_079419.1:18718560-18791060 GCF_026213295.1 Gadus chalcogrammus | reverse complement strand
CTTTGGGCACATGGTGCATTTTCAGAGCCCCCGCCCGCAAAACCCCAAACTCCGCCCACTTTGTGCCTGTCCCGACCAATCGGCGCCCACTATCGCTCTCAGCGCCTGCTGCAGCGCAGCCCTCATTGGTTGCTATTCTTAGGTGTATCGTGGAGAGGAGGAGGAGGCTACGGGACCTCGCTCCCTGTGTTTACACACATCTGATGATAGCAGCAGCGAGGCGGCGATACAATGAATGATGGACCGTGAGTAGGGACGGCGGCAGCGGCACGAGTCGATCGTCTGCTTCGCGACTATTCCCCCCTGCATTGTCATCTCTTCCATGGACTCAAAGCTGTTGGTGTCGTTAGGCTCTTTACACAAAAACTTCGTCACGAGGCTGATCGTTCCTTTGAGGTGGACGTGGGAGTAAACAGACAGAGATGTGCAGAGGTTTTTTTATTAGCGTTTTCCCTCTTTTGCTGCAAAGAAACAAGAGAAGCACCATACCTTCAGTCTTTACTGCCATGCTCGACTTTGTGCTGAAATGCCAGAAGTAATTGATATGTCTTCCGTATCGTGGATGTTAATTCAGGTAAGAAAAAGAGATGGGTTGCGTTGGGTGGATCCGCTAATGCACGGATGTGTGGTGCAACTAGTGCAACATCTTCCAGAAGTAGATGGTCTTCGAATTAAGTTCGGACGTAGTGTTTTTAAGCCCACTTATTATCCTAGACTTCGCTTCAGTTAGTTGTGCCTTAGATTGTCTATGCGTGTGTGTGGGCAGGCTATTGGACTGTTTGTTGTTGTATGTCCACATGTGTGATGCTACGGAATGTGATGCCGCCTGTGTTTACTATCCGTGTATCTCTACAGCGCTATTATGCAGGACATTATTTTGCATGCACACAATACTACCAGTTCTGTATGGAGTTATATGTTCAGCCCAACGCTCCAGTCCGTAGGCATTGAAATAATGCAGTTGGTTTTTTGTCGTATGCTCTCTCTCTCTCTCTCTCTCTCTCTCTCTCTCGCACGCACGCACGCACGCCCCCCCCCCATAAACATGTGCGTAGACAGAGCGTGGTCCTCCCCAGTGTGTTCAACAGGACACAGTGTTTTTTTGTAAATGGATTACACAATACGTTCTGCTGCTAAACAGACAACTCTCGCGCGGCTCCAGTAGTAAGTCCACTGCTCAGCACATTCAGAGAGATGCTTGGTGCGCGGAGTGCAACAAAGATGCTACAAGTGTTACAGACTGATATCCAACCTGTTTCACAGATTCTGCACTGTTGAGACAGCGCTAATCAAATTACTGTATATTAATTATACAACCAGATATACAAGAAAGGTGACATCCCTGTTATAGTGAGACCACATACTACCTGAAAGAAATTAGGTATACGAATGGGTTAAACCAATAGTGTAGTGGTTAGGATGACGGGACTCGTGGGTGGACACTGTCCTATTCCTGACCCTTAATTGCTCCTCAATAATAACATGAATCTGTACAACCTGTTGGTGGCTTTAGATAAAAACTTCTCCTTAACTACTAAATAGTAACTACCATTGTAACAGGCATGTTTCATGGCATTGTTGGTTTGGGATAGACAGTTAAATGGTGTGTGTGTGTGTGTGTGTGTGTGTGTGTGTGTGTGTGTGTGTGTGTGTGTGTGTGTGTGTGTGTGTGTGTGTGTGTGTGTGTGTGTGTGTGTGTGTGTGTGTGTGTGTGTGTGTCCAGTTCAAGAGGATGCTGAACCGGGAGCTCACCCAGCTGTCAGAGACCAGTCGCTCTGGGAACCAGGTGTCGGAGTTCATCTCCAGCACCTTCCTCGGTAAACAGCTCCCGCATCGCACACACACACACACACACACACACACACACGCACACGCACAGGCACACACACACGCGCGCGCACACACTAACACGCACACACACACACACAGATCAGCACACTGTCATGAAGAGGCGGGGCGGTTGTGGTGTCACCAACAAGGCCCCTGACCGTCTCCCCCCCCCCCCCCCGCAACAGAGAAGCAGCACGACATGGACATCATGTCCCCGCCCGCTAAGGAGAAGGACAAGAAGAAGCGGCCCATGTCCCAGATCAGCGGGGTGAAGAAGCCCACCCACAGCCCCGCCGTGGCCCCCACCACCATCCCCCGCTTCGGCGTCAGCTGCGTCCAGGAGGGGCCCCTCGCCAAGGTACAGCCCCGCCGTGCCTCAGCGCGCACCGCTTCTCTCTGTGTGCCAGACGCGGTGCCACGTCCAGCGAATCACTAGTGTGTGCACGGTTTAATGTGGTCGCACGGCGACAGCAAACGTACGCATGTGTGTGTTTGCTGAGACAAACTGTGTTTGTTTTTTTTTAACCAGTGTGGTTGTTTTATGGTGCGTGTCCTGGTTTTTGTGTTTAGCTGTGTGTGCTTGTCACGTCGTGTGTGTCTTTGCCACGCCACTAAAAGGCTCGCTGCTGTGTGGTAGGAACTGGAGGATGTGAACAGATGGGGTGTGGACATCTTCAAGGTGTCTCAGTTCTCAGGAAACCGGCCCCTGACTGTGACCATGTACTCTGTCTTCCAGGTAAGTGGACTCTGCACCGCGTACGCCAGTAACAGCTCCTCCTTGAACATGTTTTTAGAGTACATAACAGAGTATATAACAGTGTTTCTCAAGAGCACACATTCAAGTTTGATCATGTTTGAAAGTATGTAACAGTGTATGTAACACTGTTACAACAGTGTGATGTAAAAGTATTTTTTTAACCATTATACAATATATGTAATAATGTGTGACATTGTTCATACTGTTGCTCTCTCTCCCTGCTTGACATGTTGCATAGTGTACAATATTTGATATCATTGATTTATTCTAACAGCCTAGTGTTCCATCCTCCTCCTCCTCCTCCTCCTCCTCCTCCTCAACCCCCTCCACCCCCTCCACCTCCTCCTCTCCTCCCCCCCCTCCTCCTCCTCCTCCTCCTCCTCCTCCTCCCCCTCCTCCTCCTCCCCCCTCCTCTTCCTCCTCCTCCTCCTCCTCCCCCTCCTCCTCCTCCTCCCCCTCCTCCTCCTTCCCCTCCTCCTCCCCAACCCCCTCCTCCTCCTCCTCCTCCTCCTCCTCCCCCCCTCCTCCTCCTCCTCCTCCTCCTCCCCCTCCTCCTCCTCCTCTTCCCCTGCCTCCTCCTCCTCCTCCTCCCCCCCCCCCTTCAGGAGCGTGAGCTGCTGAAGTCGTTCAAGATCCCTGCGGACACGTTCATCACCTTCATGATGACCCTTGAGGACCACTACCACGCTGACGTGGCGTACCACAACAACATCCACGCCGCCGACGTGGTGCAGTCCACCCACGTGCTGCTGTCCACGCCCGCCCTGGAGGTACACCGCCCGCCTCCCTCCTCCGTCAGCCCCCCACCTCCCCTCCTCTAGCCCTCCGTCTCCTCCGTCCATGGCTCGTCCGTCCGTCCTCTGTCCATCCTCCAGCTCTCTTCCTTCCCTCCTCCCTCCCTTCATCCCTCCCTGGTCCCCCCCCTCCCTCCGACAACCTCTTCACCAAAGGGCCCAGATGCATGATGGGTAAACGACCTGCCAGATGGTACAGGCCCCTGGGTAGGATGATAGGTTTTATTATCCAACCATACATCTGGGGGGACCCTCACACTTGCAATGTCATTAATAGGAGACATTGGCGAATCAACAATCACATGTGATGTTAAAATAGGGGGCCTTTAAGGAAAATATGTGCATGTAAAGCACAAATAGCATGAATAGCATCAGCTGCGTCCAGGAGGGGCTCCTCGCCAAGGTACAGCCCTGCCGTGCCTCAGCGCGCACCGCTTCTCTCTGTGTGCCAGACGCGGTGCCACGTCCAGCGAATCACTAGTGTGTACACGGTTTAATGTGGTCGCACGGTGACAGCAAACGTACGCATGTGTGTGTTTGCTGAGACAAACTGTGTTTTTGCTGCGCTGCAGTGCTGCTGCCTTCGACCTGACATCTATCAGTAGTTTCAACTCAACTTAATTTGCAGAAGTGGTATTATTGCATTTGATTACCAAGCTTATAACTGTGGAGACATTGTTTGTTCTAGCTTCTCCCGATACATTCCACAATCTCATGTCTATGTGTATATAACCACTAATCTAACCACATGCAAACAAATACTAAATAGTCTTTCTGTCTGTGTGTGTGTGTGTGTCTGTGGGTGTGTCCCAAGTCAGTGTTTACTGATCTGGAGATCTTGGCTGCTCTGTTTGCGAGCGCCATCCATGATGTGGATCATCCTGGAGTCTCTAATCAATTCCTCATCAACACAAGTGAGTTTACATAGAGAGGCAAAGGGATTATATGTGTGTGTGTGTGTGTGTGTGTGTGTGTGTGTGTGTGTGTGTGTGTGTGTGTGTGTGTGTGTGTGTGTGTGTGTGTGTGTGTGTGTGTGTGTGTGTGTGTGTGTGTGTGTGTGTGTGCATGCGTGTGTGCATATGTGTGTGTGTGTGTGTCTCTGAAGGCTAGCATCTTGTTTACAAATGAGGGTGTTTTAGCTAACTGACGTCGTGATCCCGTGCGTTTGCAGACTCGGAGCTGGCCCTGATGTACAACGACGTCTCGGTGCTGGAGAACCACCACCTGGCCGTGGGCTTCAAGCTGCTGCAGGAGGACAACTGTGACATCTTCCAGAACCTCAGCAAGAAGCAGCGCCAGTCGCTGCGCAAGATGGTCATCGACATGGTGAGAGCTGGAGGGTTTTGGCGGATAGAAACGGGATGGTGTGAGATTCAGTGTGTTCTGTCTTGGCAGCCATCGCGTGCAGTATTCTGGTCTACTCTAGTCTATTTTAGTCGATTGAGGTCTATTCTCGTCTGTTCTAGTCTGAATCTGTTCTAGTGTCATAATCTAGTCTTCTATTGTAATCTATTCTGTTCCGCTATTCTCTCCTCTACCATACTCTAGTGCAGTGTATTCCAGTGCGGCCTGCTAATAGTGCTGGGTTTTTCTTGTTCTTCCTGCAGGTGCTCGCCACAGACATGTCCAAACACATGAACCTCCTGGCCGACCTCAAGACCATGGTGGAAACAAAGAAGGTGACCAGTCTGGGGGTGCTGCTGCTGGACAACTACTCGGACCGCATACAGGTCAGAGCGCTGTCGGGGCAGTGTGGATGGACCGCTGTGTTCCCTTTATGGGCCTGTGTATCGAAGGAATCGATTCTGTGGAAAGGACTTTGGAAGTGAGACTGACTTTGAACAAGTGAAAGTGAAACTCATCGGTGGTTCATTTGCCCTGCCAGGTGCTGCAGAACATGGTGCACTGTGCGGACCTGAGTAACCCCACCAAGCCTCTGGAGCTGTACCGGCAGTGGACGGACCGCATCATGGTGGAGTTCTTCACACAGGGCGACCGTGAGAGGGACAAAGGCATGGAGATCAGCCCCATGTGCGACAAACACAACGCGTCCATCGAGAAGAACCAGGTAGGCCGTCTCTCTCAGACTCCCGGTCCTAAAGTGAGGGGGTTTCCATGTGGAATCGAATTAGAACAAGAACAACTGGGCCTGGCCAACACTAACACACTTACACACATGAAGGCAAGCTCATATTTATAGGGTGTACACGCGGGCAGATATGTACACAACATGCAAAACCTGATGAATGCAAAAATTATTTTTTTATTTGAAAGGGTATGTATGATTTATTATTGTTTATTTAAGTATTTTCAATTCTCAAACCCCAACAATGGTTAAGAGAATTTGAGAAAAATGCTATATATATATATATATTTATATATATATTTATATTAGTGCTGTCAGTTAAACGCGTTATTAACGGCGTTAACGTAAACCAATTTTAACGGCGTTAATTTTTTTACCGCGCGTTTAACGCAATTTATTATTTCTCTTTTTCTTTTTTTTTCTTTGGCTCAAAACAAAGAAGCAGTAGCCTGACTGCTATGTTCAAGGCAGTATGTTTTTATGTTCATCGTTTAATTGCACTATAGGCTTTTTTTTGTATCGTGTAGAAAGACAAAGAAATCAAGGGATATTTGGCATAGAAAAAAGATTTGCGATTAATCGCGATTAATCGTGAGTTAACTATGACATTGATGCGATTAATCGCGATTAAATATTTTAATCGCTTGACAGCACTAATATATATATATATATATGAAAAACTCTTATCCCCCCTCACTCCTCTGCTCCTCCAGGTGGGCTTCATCGACTACATCGTCCACCCGCTGTGGGAGACGTGGGCCGACCTGGTGCACCCCGACGCCCAGGACATCCTGGACATGCTGGAGGACAACCGCGAGTGGTACCAGAGCATGATCCCCCACAGCCCCTCGCCGGACCCCCAGAGCCTGGAGAGGGAGCCCGGCCTCCCCCAGGCCGGGGCCTCCGCCCTCCCCGGCCTGTCCGGCCTGGCCTCCGTGGAAAAGTTCCAGTTCGAGCTGACGCTGGAGGAGGAGGAGGGGGAGTCGGACACAGAGAGCCCACTGGGGGAGGAGGAGGAAGAGGAGGAAGAGGGGGAGGAGGAGGAGGAGGAGGAAGAGGAGGAGGAGGAGGAGCAGGGATGCAGGGGAAGGGGAGCCCCGGTGCGCTCCAGGACGGGGTCGGGCAGAGGCGGCAGGCTGGCCCCCCAGCTGCCCCGCAGGACGTTGACCTCGGACTCTGAGAGGGGGCTGGCGGAGGAGGGGGGCGCGGAGCGGGAGGGGGCACCGCTCTTCAGGCTCGGATCGTAGCACCCGACCCCGGAGCCGTTGGATTCTTCTGCTCCTTAGTTTGTTTTTGTTTCGCTCTTTTCAGTGCCTCACCCTCCTTCTCCCCCACCGATTCCCCTTCAACTCCCACGACCCCCCCCCCACCTACCCACACACCGACTCCCCCGCACATACACACACACACACTCACCTCAAACCCTAACCTTGTTGGTTGAGGGTGGACTTGGGACTATGGTGTGACAGGGGACTGCCTGCACATGCTCAGCGAGGATGGTGGGAGTTCAGGAAGTGTGCTTAGTCGTACACAAGCGGTCACTTGCACTGGAGAGCGAGAGAGACGCAGGAGACGCGGAGGCGAGGAGTTCACTGTTCCCCCACACCACTTCCAGGCCATGATAACAGGAAGCTGTGTTTCTGGCTGCTCGTTTGTTGAAGTTATTTGAGTCAGTTTGGTGTGGGTACGGTATTTGTTCTTCAAAGACGTTCAGAGGAGAACAAAAACAGAACTTTTATTTTTTCTTCAACTCAAGGTCTACTACAACAAATGAATTGTCTTCCTCCTTTTGGACTATTTGTGACTTTTATGAAGAGCGTGTGACGAGCGGGAACGACAAGATGAAACCACAACAAAATAAACTGTGCCAAACTGTGCAATATACAGGGGACTATGCCGCTTCAATGTCATCTGTTTTATTGTGTTAACAATTGTATCTTTTATTTAGGACCAGCAACAGTTACAGCGAATAGTAAACAACCACGATTTTTTTTTTGTCATACGTCAATGGAGAATGAGCAAAGATGCAACAGATCAGAGGGGACAGAGAACATCTCTGGAGAGATCTTTGAAGGAGATGGTTCTCATGTAGCTGACTGACCCTATCATTAACATTGTATACTTCACATAGTTCACATGATATTTCTCAGCAATGGGTAGTACAATAGCCTCACCCTTGTTTGAGGAAGAGGTCAGTTTGAATTAGACTGCAATTTGATTGCTGGCAATACATATACTTTTTTTTGTGTGCATATAGATTGTCTTTTTTTCTCTCTTGTTTAAACCTGACCTTGGCTTTTACATTGACAACTGCTACTTGTGCGACGCTCACTTGGTGCCTCCTAGTGGTTGACAGGTGGCACTGAAGTTGAGCAGGAGGTGGAGAAAAGTTCTCGCTTTATATTTTTCGTATGAAAACGAATACAATTAAAACATGATGTTTTTGCTGTAGGGCTTCCCAATATACCCGTTTCTAAATTATAATTTAAAGGTTGTTTTTTAAGAGGGTTTCATAGCTCGGTTAAGATGTGTATGTTATGTTTGCCACCTTCTCTCTTTTATGACCTCTCTTATATCTTCTTCAGTTTTAGCACTTTAGCCAAGCCACCTTCCTCTCCAGATATGTTGGACGTATTCATTTCCTTATGATTTGTCATTGGCTGCCATGACGCTGGCTTGGAAAGAGGAGGGAGACAGAATTTATTTTAAATAAAGGTTTCTTATACTACAATAAGTGCTTTAGTACTGCTAATGATGCAGGGTAAATATTTACCCCCGGGACTGACTATGTCACAGTTATATCAGAATTGTCATTATTTTTACTCAGGTACAGCTGTCATCAATACACACATTTGTGAATGATTGGTTATTAATTATTGGAGTAGACACAATGATATACCTGGTGTGTGATTCATGCACTGAGAGCCTAGATTTGTTATAGACCTTCAGGACATTTTCATTTTTCTTACCGTAAATCTAAGAAGGTAATTTTTTGGTATTTTTAATTTGTCAATATTTTGATCTCCTAAAATAGCCAATGACAATGAAGTGCCAAGCATAACAACACGTACTGTAATTTCCATTCTGCCAGTGGCTACTTTCCGTCCATGGCTTGATGAAGTCGGACGATTGTAGCTCTCCGTGTGCCAATTCACCCCAGAGATTATTTCACCCCCCCCCCCCCCTACTCAAAGCCCATTGTCCGGACTGAGAACGAAAATGGTCTTAAAAAGATTGGTGTTTGTTTGAGTGAGCGTATGTGCGAGTGAGTGACTTTCAATGTATTTGCTAAGAAAAACCAAAGCACTTTGTATGGTACTTTTTACAGTTCTGCACTCAGTACCTGTGACAGTGTGTAATGTGACTGTTTCACAGTATTCAGGTTTTATTTCGTTTTATTATTATTATTATTATTATTTTATTTCTTTCTGCATAGCTTTGGCGCCATGCCGGCTAAATGGGTGGGACAACACCAGCTCCCTGCAAGGTTTTTGTTTTTCTTGTTATATTTTCTCTGAATAACTGCAAAAGAAATGATTTGGGTATAATGCATGACAATGGCTGCAGGAGCCAAAGACCATGAAGGGTTTTTTGTAGTTATTACAAAAATATATACACGCACACTTTGGCGAATTGTTACATTTCCACACTGTTCTGACCTGTGCCACTCTCCACTCTGTAGCGATAAGAGAACCAAACTGAGACACCCTCAAGGATGCCTTCTGTAACAGCACGACCAGCCTCAGACAGCAACACTAACTCAAACTCTGTCTGTCTGTCATGCAGTGGTTCATGTTGTACGTTGTTTCCTCTCAGTGCTTCATGTTCATGTAATTTATAATTTATGTCTATTTTATCCGTCAGAGACTCTGAAGTAAGATAGTTTGTCTTGGGCCCAAGCCTACTTCTTCTCAAGCTAACCAGGAGAACAAAAACAAAGGACAGATTTAAACTACTGCTTAATTTCTTAGTTTTATTTATTTATGACTGGTATACTATATGAGCAAAATGACTAGGACCGTCAGGTGTTTTATTCTTCCATAGCTCACTAACAAAATACTACTCCGGCTTTGCTGAAACTTCAGTCTGTTCTTTCTGTATATCCAGATCTGGACGTCAGACATGTCTATTCCAGAAGGTTCTCACAGTAAAAGAGCCATGATTGGTTTGGTGAAGTAAAGCTAATAACAGGTTGAATGACCTGACCAGTGATCACAGATCAGTCTTTCTTTTTCTATGATTTTTATTCATAACAGCCAACATTTAAATGAATCTGCAGCCATGACAATCAAGACACTGCTGTATTTCTATAGTGTGTTAGCTTTCTCTTTGACAGTAATTGTATATATGCCTGAGTGTCCACCCTGCTAATAAAGGAAAAAAAACGCATCTATTATGTGTTGTTGTGCCCTTCTCAAGACAAAAGAACGCATGAATGTTGATTGATTTGTTATTGATTTGCAAATACATGCAAACAAATTCAGGTGGAATAACATATCTACACATATTTACATATTTGTTTGATATATATGTCAAACAAAACGAAAATGTCCATTATTTTTCATTAAAACATACAGTATATATATATATCCATATATATATCCATACATCCACGCACACACACACACACACGTGTGTGTGTGTGTGTGTGTGTGTGTGTGTGTGTGTGTGTGTGTGTGTGTGTGTGTGTGTGTGTGTGTGTGTGTGTGTGTGCGTGTGTGTAAATGTCCACTTGAATCATAATGTGTACACATATGATTATATAAACTTTGTCGCCAATAATTAGATAAAGAATAATAGATAGGGATACGCATGATTGATGGGCGGGCCCCTGCAGTTTAGACAAGACGTCGTGTTTACATCAATTTGCCAGAGTGCCAGCGTTGAGCCCTCCCTCTTCGCTCCCGTCAATCAAGAGACGCACACAGACTGCTGCAGGTGCAACGCTGTCACTGCATAGGATCATAAAACAAGACATTTCATGGTAAGCCCCGGCTTCATTCATACTCCCAACAAGACGATATAAAAAAGGATAACCGCCGCAGCAAAGGGTAGGCGAGCGATCCACCTTTGTGTATTATATTTGTATTGGAAAGATGATTTCGAAAAAGCAAATACACAAAAGAGAGTAACCTTCATTTGACATAGATGGGATGCTAGCTGCCTATTATCCACGACTGTCACGGTACGCTAGGCTAACCGATGCTAGCCTTATCGCGCGATTAGTAATGATTATAAACATCAGCGTTTGTTGCTATATGCTTCGTTGGTTGAAGGTCGAGAAGTAAATAGAGGTAGTTTATTCAATTTGTATTAAAAAAAACATTGTGCTCATATACTTTGGTATGATGCACGATTCAATATCTTCTAATGTTAGCTAGACGGTGGAGTCGAGCTGTTTGTGTGTTAATTTGGGATAAGAGGCTAGGGACAGCTCAGCCCTGGTGACGCTGTGTGTGTTACTTCAGGCTAGTAGCTCAGGTATTACCACTATAACGACAACCAGGGATGTTAGACTGGTATCACGGCAGCATTATGCATACAAACATATGGCTGTTTAGAATAGAGGGCTACCAGATCATTTCTAAGCAGCCATATGTTCATTCATAATTGGCTAGCAGGCGCTTTGCAGTGGCCAGGCCACTGCACCCTGGCTAAATGGGATAGGCAGTTTAGCTGATGCTAAGCCCTGGTGCTTCCGCCTTCTTATCAGTTGTGGGACGTACGACTTTAGTGCTGCATCTTGATGGTAAGCGTCCCATGGTAGCTGCGAGAAAGCTATTTATGTCTGTTGTTTTTTGGGGGAAAGGACTGTGTGTGTCTGCTGCAACCGTGGGAAATGTGGTATTTAGGTGGGAACCCAACTGGAAAGGGACTGGTGATGATTAAAACCCTATTATTGGGGTTGTAATAACAGACACATACTCAATGAATGAGCCTTTATGTGACCAGACTGGTTCAATCTTTATATTATGTTGTTAATGTGTTATTATACATCTTTTTAGATAAAAAATCGGACACATGGGGCTATGGGTGCTTTGCTTTCTGTCACCTGCAATCTTAAGAACAAACACAGATTGGACCAGTGAAACTCAAGCACCACAACGCTGTTTATGTATTTGCGTTTCTTTTTTTCCTGTATAGATGGCGTCAGCAAATGCTAGCTATGGACAGAAGGAGACTTCGGATCAGAACTTCGACTACATGTTCAAGATCCTGATCATTGGTAACAGCAGCGTGGGGAAGACCTCCTTCCTCTTCCGCTACGCAGACGACTCCTTCACGCCGGCCTTCGTCAGCACGGTGGGCATCGACTTCAAGGTGAAGACCATCTACAGGAACGACAAGAGGATAAAGCTACAGATCTGGGTGAGGAACAGAGCGACGTACGGTATCTCTCCATCTGTCTGGTAAAAAATAGTAAAAAGATGTTTTCTTAAAAATAGTCAGCATTTGCCAGAGAAATTATCTTAGTGATAAACCTTTTTCAGGGGTCAGGTATACATTCTCCTATAACCAAATAAGTAATTTAGAAAATCTAGTTTTGTACACTTGCCTCACTCAGAATTGTTTGATATGATGTTTGTTCATTGATAATTTCTTCATGGTAAGCTACTGATCGATCATTACGGATTAAAACCTAAACAATCGGCCCCGGACCAGGAACCAGGGGTGTGCGATATAAAGAGTTTGTGAACATTGAAAACGTTTCCACGATCTGCCTTTACAGAGAGATCGTTAGTATCGTGCTACGGTGCCCATTCTATCAGTGACGGTTCTATGGCTCATACAGATCGTCCAGAGTGGTCTCAGCCAGATCTTACATCACACCTTTTTCGATAAAGGTTAATTTTCTTTAATCAGGGTTATGCTTCCTGCACACCTGTGGTATAACACACCGGTGTGTGTGGAGGGTGAAGCTCTCTCCAAACAGCGGTTTATATTTTTTGTCTGCATCCGAGTGAGGGTTAAGCATGAGGGTTAAGCACACTTATAGTATCCTGCCACTTTTCGTAAACATCGCTCATTATATTGCTCATACAAAACGACAAAAACGTATCACCAATATATCAACGATGGTCACAACTATAGGGATGACATTATTTTTTTTAAATGTCCTAGGGTTCTAATTCCAGCTCAAACAGTGGGTTAACAGATACTACTACTAACCTTAAAAGAAAGCACCAGAAAGAGGTTTCCGGCAGTTAAACTGTGAAAGGAGCCGAAGAAAGCACAGAGTTTGACAGGACATGTATGCGCTGGACAAAGGTCACTGATCCGGTGACATCTTACCTTGCCAAGGATATGATTGTTTCAAAAGCTCAAAATAGTTGATCTGCTCTATGAGGTTCCCAGTGCAAATATTTGAAATAAGACCATCATTCAGAGAAAATAGGAGTGCAATTCGATGTTTTTGCCACTCTTCCTGAATAATTTTGTTAATGTTCCCCTCTGCCTGAAAGGCAGAAAATACTCTTCGACGTCAGGACGAAGGGACACTGGCAACGAGGTGTGTGTGGATGTGTAGAGAGTCTGGGCAGTGGTTTATGTTGATAACAGAGTCCAGGAGAGGGTTCTGTTCTGGGCACTTATAGTATAATAACACCACGGTGCGTGAAGCATTTCATATGCAACATCGCTCATTGTCTCATGCACAACTCATGTACAACATTATTGTTGTCGTGGGTTGTAGCCATGGGGGTTCAAAGTGCCCCATTCCTTCTTAGAACTCTCAGCCCAAAGCATGTTTTTTTAAATCTCATAGTGTTCAGATTCCAGCTGAAACATTGGACTAATTTACACTTTAATGTTATGTAGGTAATCTTTTGAAACTGAGATACAATTCTTGTTAAATGTGCATACTTTGCAGATTTCCCCCAAAACAATTTTTTTTGGCCTATATGGTTTGTTATTATTTCTTTTAGGTTTTGTTACCTTGTAGTTCCATATTTTTTGAAATAACGAAATTTGTTTGGCTGTACTGTGAAGTAACTTAAAAATAAATGTAATAACCAAAGCCGGAATAGTGATAAGATGGTGGATTGTGATCCGGCCTGAAAAACAGTGATGTGATTTCTATTGCCGACCCTACCAGGAATCAGCTTAACATTGACAATAGGCTCCTGTTGTTATTCAACCTCATTTTTATCCTTACTATCAATTATCTTTTAGGCCTTACACATATCACATGTCAATCGATGCACAGATAAGCAATAAGCAAATAATAGTGAATAACAAAGCCATTCCATACATAGGACATATTGTTGATTCGACTTGCCAACTGCGCTGGACCACTTAAGTCCTTAACAACACAATACAGTTTTGTTCCAGATGCTAGTCTGTGAATGAATGAGATTCCCTAAGGGCTGCATTCCTTTTTTTAGACACTGGTGCTTTTGAGAGTCTAGCGTGCTGCCCTTCACCCATCTCACTGTGAGCCTCAGACAGCTGCATCTTTCAAAACACACTGCGTCTTCCTCTTCTTAACACAAGCTGTTAAAGCTCTCTGCTACTTCTGTTTGGGTATTTCCCATATCATTCCATCCAAAGTGGCTTATAGTGAATTTGATTGTAGATCCATATTATGAATGAACAGGTAGGGGTTAGGGGGGGCATCATGTATGCCTATCGATGCAGACATTGGGGTTCCCACCCAGAACACCATAACCACTACACCAGCCTGCCTACCCCTAATAAATAGTTCACACTGCTTGTTTCCGCTGAAGAGCCTTCAGCTAACCTGTCCTTCACGACGTCCCCCTGATCAGCGAAGGGGCTCTCTCCCTGAACGCCACTCTTAATTTATGCCTGCTTGATGTTTGATGACCAAATTCCCGGTCTCCTCACCTCCGACATTACTACTGACGGCTCTGCTCCATCAGTCCAGTCCCATCTCCTCACACTGGGTGTAATGTGCAGCAGCACTCCGTCTGCCATGTCTTTATAGGCCTTACCCTTCATGTCTTAATAGGCCACCATACCCTTCATGCGTTCCGACAAGCGCCATAAAGTTCGACCCCGGGCCGGTCGCAGCTGATTAGGCTTGATGCTGTGGGAGGATGTGATGCGTTGTGGCCGCGGGCCGTTAAGCAGCGGTTCCTATCTACCACCGCGGCGGTGCTGAGCTCCCTTGCTGAACAAAGAGGCAGAGCATGGCATGTGTCAGTGGGTCCAAACGTGTAATTGTTAACCGTACGGGCCCTGTTCAACGAGGGAGCCATTGTAATCCTCAAGTCTGTCAGATTAAAAGACCTGAATTTGTGGAAGAAGAATAATCTTCAGCCCCTATTTATATTTATAGCGATTATTATTTATATTTATGTTTATTTTTGGGTTTGTTGAAAATGGGGATTTGGATGTCGGGCTTCCCTTTGGCATCATGAGTTTATAGAGGTTTTAGCCTACAACATTACAGCACCCTTGGTCGGACCTGTACCAACGTTATTTGTCCGTGTGTGCGTGCAGGACACAGCTGGCCAGGAGCGCTACAGGACGATCACCACAGCGTACTACCGGGGCGCCATGGGCTTCATCCTGATGTACGACATCACCAACGAGGACTCCTTCAACGCTGTACAAGACTGGTAAGCAACAGAACAATTACATAGAATACAAACTCTAAGTACAATTTACATATGTAAAAAAGAATACCAATATATATATGTATATTTATATACACATACATACAGTAGATATAGATATAGATATGTATGTATGTATGTATGTATGTATGTATATATATATATGTAGCTATTTCCACTACAACATTTCAACCTGTAGCAGCCACATTCTGTCAGCCTTGTTTAGTCAGGTTAAGCAGAGGTTGTCTAACAGGATGTGTCAAGGCTGGTGATCAGAGCTCCGCCTGACGCCGTGGACGGTCTGTGTCCCCGCAGGGCCACCCAGATCAAGACGTACTCGTGGGACAACGCCCAGGTGCTGCTGGTGGGCAACAAGTGTGACATGGAGGACGAGAGGGTGGTGGCGGCGGAGAGGGGCCGGCAGCTCTCTGAACAGCTGGGTACGTCCACTCACAGCCTGGGGAGAACACAAGGGGGGTGGCCTGGGCGGTGGGTGGAAGGGGCCGCTGGCCGGAGCCGTTTGAGACGCAGGCCAGTCATGAGCAGGTAGGGGTGGGCCCACAGATAGACCATGGCGCCGTGGGGTTTAACCTGACCCCTTTGGCTGAGGGTCAAACCCCCTCGCCCCCTGACTACATCAAGATGGGAAGTAGGCTACGATATTCACCTTTACTTAAAAAGTTGTGTTTATTACCTTACTGGTTCTATGTGGCATTATGACTCTGGTAGGAGGTATATTTTGGTTGCATTGCCCTCTGCTTTGGAACCACACCTCCATGATTTGTTGGTTGGTTCCTTCCTGTGGGTTGTAAACGGACTCTTAACGACTCTAATACAAAGCGCTCTGTGGTCGCTCGCGGAAGGACAATCCACACAAGGTCTCACATCAGTGTCCCCGGCCCCCGTAGGTTTTGAGTACTTCGAGGCCAGCGCCAAGGACAACATCAACGTGAAGCAGACCTTCGAGAGGCTGGTGGACGTCATCTGTGAGAGGATGTCTGACAGCCTGGACAACGCCGACCCCACCGTGACCGGGGGCAAGCAGGGTCCCCAGCTCAGCGAACAGCCTCAGAGGTCCAGCCAGGACTGTGCTTGCTGAACACACCCCCACACACACCCCCACACACACACACACACACACACACGCAGTCTATACACACACACAGTCTATACACCCACCCACACAAACAGTCAATACACACACATACACACGGTCAATACCCACTGCTGATACATTTAATATCTCTCTGTCACTCTTGTTGTTACACAAACACTGCCATATACAGACATGAATCAAGCTGCATTTTAAATCTGTGCCCCCTGTTTAACAAAGTGGACCGTCAAAGTGAGCGATCCTATTGCCAGAGATCTCTCTCTCACTTACTTTCTCTCTCTCTCTCTTTCTCTTTCTCTCTCTCTTTCTCTTTCTCTTTCTCTCTCTCTCGCTTTCTCTTTCTCTCTCTCTCTCTTTCTCGTTCTCTCGCTCTCACATATGAAGAGGCAGTTCTATCCCTTCACACCACCCGGTGCTTGCGGGGCGAGAAAAGTTATTTTTTTGCCACAGCCTGAATCTGAAATGTCACTAAAGGTCGAGGGTAGAGGCGACAACTCATCTTCTCTAGTGACATTTTATTCCGGTCAAATGTCCAAAAGCAAGTTACACCTGATCCCCACCTTCTTCTACACACACACACACACACACACACACACACACACACACACACACACACACACACACACACACACACACACACACACACACACACACACACACACACACACAGACACACACACACACAGACACACACACACACAGCACTGAGGCCTCAAACCCTAATGGATCTGAATCACAACATAATATTTGTTATTTTTGAGCCCCGATGGATATGTGTGTGTGTGTGTGTGTTTGTGTGTGTGTGTGTGTGTGTGTGTGTGTTATTCGTTTTTGTTATCCTTACTAAATGAACTGGATGTGATCTTGTTGCGCATGTTGAGTCCGTAATCCATCCCAGTTTTGTGGTTGATTGATTTGTTCTACCGGTCACGCGGGACAGGTTAGATTATACCTTTGCGCAAGGAAATCAAATGTATTGAAATAGCACGCATTGTTTCAATGATTAGTTTGTTCTGTTCTGTAGTTCTGCTTTGGAGTTTAGGAAGGTCATTCCTATTGATGGACCTTTTTTCAGTTCTTCTAGTTGGGAAACGACTTGAAGGAAAAGCGAATGGAAAAGGAGATGTCTTCGACCATTATGAGAATGGTGTGTATTAATGTTTAGAAGAAGAATATACAACAGGTGTGCATTTTTAGCAATGCATTACTGTATTACGATTGGATATGATACCACTGAAAGAAGGCTTTAAGATGTTGTATCCCAAGCTGTGCTGTTTGTGAGAGGTGCATGACTACTATGTCTCTTGCCCGTGATTGGTTGATTGGGTGGCTGTTTGGTGAAAGGTTCCTAGTCTCAGTTGCATTACCCAATCCGTCCGTTTGTGTTTAGTGTTTTTACTACTGGACAGTAGCAAGCGTACCCCAAAGCTTCAGAGGAACAGGGGAGGTTTGGCCTCTGGACTTCATCCATATCAAGTTTGAACCTTCAAGTCTCTACTTTTTCATTTACTGTGCGCATGACAAAACCAGTGCCCACGGCGACGGCATGTTAGTCGACATGTGTGCATGGGTACGCCACAAAACTGCCCTTTTCAACCTTTGTCACAGATTCCCGTGTCTATAAAGTCAATGTTTTTTTTTTGTTCTTTCAGTTTGTTTTGGCATTTATATATTTTTTAGGAATTGTTGATATGTTGTGTATGTTTATTTATTCCTGTATTTTTTTATTTGGATTTTGCTGTAAACAGTACAAACCGTTTTTAAAATGTCTTGCATTGACAGGCGCACATGTCAACATGTTTTAGTACCTTACGACTTATTGAGAATTATATTTATATACAGTATTTATGACTTATTTATGTTTTGAGAAGCTGTTCTTCCAAGGTTGCAGTTTGATCTACGCACTCTTGTGCCGTAGCATAAGAGAGGGTCCACCACTATGTCACACTGTAGCTATTTGTTTTTGTTTGGATTCTCTCTGACACTACTTTGCATCTTGAAGTGTGTACAAAGTTTAGGGATATCTAAACATGACCATTCCAATCGTACGATGTAATGTACAAGTCGAGTCTGTAATCATTTTTAAAACATTCTTTGAGCCAAACTGCGTACGTTCTAAGATCTCTAAAAAAACAGTTGTTCCTGGATTAATCACTGGACCCTATCAGCGCTGTTCGTACTCAACCGAAAGCAAACCTTTCTCTTACAAGATACTATTAGTGTAAGAGTCTTCTACAGAGCAGAGTCTTATTTATAGAGAATTAAATATAAACCTAAGAAGTTCAGATATGGCCTCACTTGCTTGGTTGTTACACTTTCTGAACACTAGAAATACACTAGTGGCCAAGAGGAGGAAAACGTGGAGAGAAGGAGGTGAAAACACTAAATCCAAAAATGTTTTGCCGGAATTTTGTTTCCTTCTAATTTTCTGTGCTGGGTTACTTCTTTTTTTGTTTGCCGTTTTGCTACGCTGTACACTTGCTTCTGACTGAGGAACACGTATGGATACGGTTTGGCTCCCCCCATCCCACCCCTTTGTAAATAAGACTTTTCTGCCCTTTTCCCGGTCATAGTCAAGTGTGAGTTGTGCTGTAATTCCAGGTTTGCCAGGTTTGCTAAAACTGAGCAATCAATAAAATTATCTGAACATGATAGTGAAAGTATAGTCAATTTTGTGTGTGTGTGTGTGTGTGTGTGTGTGTGTGTGTTGTGTGTGTGTGTGTGTGTGTGTGTTCCCCCCCCCCTCCCCCCCCGAAGCGTGGGCTGTGTGCTCACAGGGTGTGTGTGTGTGTGTGTGTGTGTGTCAGAGATCAAGAAGAGGTTGGTTTTTTTAAGAATTCATTGATACATAAACACTTTTAAAAACCACCAGAGGGCACAATGTTTACCATAGTATTGTTATACAATTGTTACAAACAAGCAATCAGAGCAGTGTCATCACTTTGACATTTTGTTAATGTAGTCGTTTCAGTAAGCATTAATACTGCGATGAACAACGCTCAACCGACCTGCTTATGTAGTGAATTTAATGTGTTTGAGAGGTAAAAAAAAAAAACTCATTACATGTAGCTATACGCAGCTTCTGATGTCCACAAACACACACTCACGCCCTCACACACACACACACACACACACACACACACACACACAAACACAACACACACACACACACACACACACACACACACACACACACACACACACAAGAATGAATAGTTTAAGGTAGAAAGCAACACAACAATCACGATATAGAAAAGGCGTTTCCTACTGCACACACATGGCATTTAAAACATGCACTGTTCACGTCTGCAACAGGAGGGACGTCAATGGTGTATTATGCAAATTACACGTTTCAGTAAATAAAATATACATTTTTTTTCAATTGGTAAGTGCTTGTAAACAATGAAGGCATTACAAAACGAAGTGGATGTTCATGAAAGCACCCTGGTATTAGATAGCAGATTGTCCAGTTAAACATTACATGTAGAGATCTATCCTTTGCCAGTCCATTGGATGATTGCGAGCGGCACAATGAGCAAAATGGCTGCACCACTGTCTGTTTGGCAGCCATCCAACCCAGAAGGGGCAGCTTACACCTGCAGCTGGTCTACCTGCAATTTCCAGTTCACCTGGGACTCTATGGAATTACTTGGAACCGCATTTAAACCTCTGCACCAACAGCAAATAATCTAAAGTCATTGTCGAGTCTGTCTCCCATTAACTCGCTTGAACCCCCAGAGCGTTTCAGTCTCAGATCCGATACCTCAAAGCAAAGGATGGTTGAGTGGAGCACATTTGGTTTACGAGATCTAATATGCCTGGACCTGATTTGGGAGCAATTGGCATCCATTGCTGACATGGTTCATCACCTTCTGCTTCAGCTGGGCCACTTGCTCTCTCAGCACCCCGGCCGTGGAGGCAAGCTCTGTGTTCTGTGTTTTCAGTGACTTCACCTTGTCCTCCAGGCGGGAGATCCTCTCCAGCTTCCTCTTGCGGCACTTAGACGCCGCTATCCTATTGCGCAGCTTCTTCCTCTCTGCCTTGATGCGCTCCTGGTTGTCCATGTCGATGGGGGACAAGGGGGGGCTGTCGCCGAAGCTATGCATGTCCGGCACCGTCTGGGGCTCGTCCTTCACCAGGCCAGCGGACTGGAGCCGCGACAGAACGGCCGCCGCGGCCGCCTGCTGCTGCTGGACGCCGGGCATGTGGGACGGCGGTGGGGGGAAAGGCAAGGTGTCCGTGGAGTAGTGGATGGTCGTTCCCTGCAGGGGGCTGGAGGCGTAGCCGTTGAGCGTGGTGTACACGGGCAGATCGGACGCCTGCTGGAGTCCAACAGACGCTGCGTTGGAGCCGAGGAGCTCCAGGCGGTCCACGGAGACGCACGACGCCTCGTTCAGCTGGTTCTGCTTGTGGAGGTCCTCCAGGGCTTTCACGAAACCCTCCGCGAATTCCTGCTCGTCGCTGGCGGACTTGGGGTAGAGGAACTGGGACGTCGGGTTGGTTGTGGTGACCATGCCGTTGGACTGGATGATCAGGCGCTCAAGGTCCGGAGAGGCGAGCTTCAGGAGTCCGAGGTCCGGGGAGTTGAGGATGCCGTCCGTGTCCCGCAAAGGGTTGGGCTTGTTGGACAGCTCGTCGTCTTGAGCGTTGAGATTCAGGTTGATTTCCTTTTTCATCATGCTGCTTTGGGTGTAGATGCTCGAGATTCTTCGGTTCTTCGTTTCCATTCTCTGCCCTCTCACGCGAGGGATTGTTCCGCTTTACGCATGGATAAAGACCTCATTGGTATCCATGAAAACGGGGAAATAATCCTATGATATGTCCCTTTATTTCGAGTGTAATCCGATCGTTATTTAGTATCCCGCTTTTGATTAAGTTATTTCACTTCCCCGCTGGAGTCCATTCAGTCTGAAAGGGTGTCTTTCCTAGGAACTGAGCGCAAGTCTTTCGCAATGGTACGCCTGCTATGCGCACGCCCAGCCCTCCTCAGCTCGCCTCCTATCCACAAAAATTCCATTATGTCACTTCAGAGCGCGGAGATTGGCCCAACATGACGTTGGTTTCCGGTCCGATTTAAATAAGGGGGCCGAGCCAGCCTTCATTGCCATGGCGATCTTAGGTAAACTCCAAACATTGCAATGCATTGTGGTTTGATGTCATAGCATAAAAAAGCTCAGGGTCGCCAGAAGAGAGCAATGACTGGGCGGGGAAGGTACACACACAAGCTGAGGGTTGAGCAGAAGTAGCAAGCCTGAAGGCGTACCGTGTGCATAGCTGTTAACAGGATAGGCCAGTTTTTAGAAGTGCAGAACTCCTTTCTAGCCCAGACTTAAACCAGAATAAAATAGAGTGGAGGATAAAGCCCTTTAGACAATCCGTTTCCATAAAAAACGAAACTAAACATGTTCAAATGTTAAGTGTATATTATTTGTTAATCTAATGTTGAAACAGTCACACACACTTACATCCACTATGTTTGTCATTTGTAGGTTGAATCAAGAACCTTTTACAAGTGGAACAGCAAAGTTTTTATGTGCCGCTAGTAGGGAGTTCCTGGCGAAGCCAACATATGATAACATTCAGCCTTTAACAAACAGAGCGAGACCAAGAATCAAAAGGCACAGAATATAAGAGAAGATCTGAGCTTTATGCAGTGACCTGGCTTGTGTTTGCATATGGTGTTTGCATGTTCTCCATGTGTCCTGGACTTTACCTCTCCTACTTAACATCAAACATCGGCCATCTTGAGCTGATTACGAACTCTATATGATGCCTTTGAGTGTGAAATAAAAACACCACACAATGGATTAGTCCATCAAGAATGTACCCCTCATGCTCATTAGTAGATAGTGAAATAAAACATTCTGCCCCCCTGATCTTTCCGATTCGTATTCCTTCTCTGCCCTCTGACTGCCCTAAATTACTGGGTTGATGTAAATGTTAAGTAATTGTAGATGCAGGATTGCAAGATGGAAGGAAGGATGAACCACAGCAAATGGGATAGCTGGTCCTAAAGAGTAGCACATAGCAGTGTGAGGGGTTCTTTCTAACTGTTTTCCCTGTTTCTATATAGGAGTAGTGGGCACTGGAACAGTGCAACACCCAGGGACCCGTTCCCATTTACAACCTGTGGCTCTCAGCCCAGGGCTCTGCCAGGAGTGTACCCCAGATGGAGGCGGTAAAATGGGCGTCAGGGACCCTGGAACACCCATGAGATCCTCAAACCATCAGAAATAACAGATGGCTTTCTAAAATGAAACCCCTTGTTTTGGAATTAAAATCAAGATCCACTCTTAAAACAACTGCTGCTCCACATATGTTTGTGCAAAAGCAACCTCTTGATGATATTCCCTAAAGAAGACATGTGTTTTGTAATGATAAGAGACACATCCAAATATGGAGTTGGACCACGCTGGTTATTATACGTAGGCCCCTGTATGGTGGACACTAGAAATATTGTTATTCCACCCACACAGAGAGGGAGGCAAGACGTCAGCAGACACCTCTGCATCACCAGAGAGGAGAGAGGGCATCATTAGTTTCCATGGCAACACTGACATAGCGAGTGACGTAGGTGGAGGCAGAGAGAGCGACAGAGAGACAGAGGTGGGAGGGGGAATGGGTGGCTGTCAGACTGCAGTGCAGGGTGTGTGGGTGTTCTGAACAGTGGTGACGATTAATATTATGTTTGTGTGTATGTGTGCGTGTGTTGTGTGTGTGTGTGTGTGTGTGTGTGTGTGTGTGAGTGTGTGTGTTTGTGTGTGTGTGTGTGTGTGTATGTGTGTTTGTGTGTGTGTGGTGTGTGTGTGGTTGTGTGTGTGTGTGTGGTGTGTGTGTGTGTGTGTGTGTGTGTGTGTGTGTGTTGTGTGTGTGGTTGTATGATGTGTGTCAGTTTGTGTGTAGTGTGTGTGTGTGTGTGTGTGTGTGTGAGTATGTGTGTATGTGTGTAAGTGTGTGTGTGTGTATGTGTGTGTATGTGTGTGTGTGTGTGTGTGTGTGTGTGTGTGTGTGTGTGTGTGGTGTGTGTGTGTGTGGTGTGTGTGTGTGTGTGTGTGTGTGAATGAAGTTGGTTATTTTTATGTATAACTGTATAGCCGCTAAATGGTCATCAGACTCTACATCGTTAAATATGCTTTTTATGAGGGGAAAAGAGATGTACCTCCTTTTTGCATAATGTTTAAATTATGTGTAGGTTTTCGTGGCATAGGGTCCAGATACTCGGGCCAGAGCATGTGCGTCATTCATGAGCCAGGGTGGGGGCGACTGCGGCTAGAGGGGAGAAAAAAGGTGCAAATCCGAGCTTAAGGAAAATAAGCGCTGTCTTCATGAAAATGTATTTTGTAATGTTTAACTCTTGACAGGGTAACCATGGTAACCACCTGAGATGCACACAGTGAATTAAAGGCAAGTTGTTGTCTTTTGTGGAATTTAATTAATTTAAATAACACAACTGATGACTTCAATATGGCCCATATGGCCAGAATGTTAGTATGCATTTTAGTAACTAAACAGCGTCATTTTGCGCAGTGGAAGAAGATCTGGTGTGCATATTGACAGTTGCTGTCGGTGGTCAATACGCTTTCCCAGTCGCCAGCTGTCTTAATGTGAACAGTGTAGGCCTTGTCTTCTGTTCACATGTCATACAGCAATATACATCGTTGTACAGCAGATGGCAACCTCATACATCTGCATGACATGATTGCACAGCTTCCATCCGAAGAAGTCGAAGAGGTGCCTGAACTCAATTTAAACCCATGATTGAGAAAACCATGGACCTTTGGTCTGAACCATAGTCTACACTTTGGTCTTCGCACTGCTATCAATTAGTTGTTGTTCAGATTGTTTTGCTCTGAGTTACTAGAGTGCTTTTGTGACTGTTGATCAAGAAAAAATGCCCACTAAGAAGAAAGTGATAGTAACAGGTAAGTGGTTGAAATGTTTGAAAATGTGTAATGTGATTTTTATTTTATTTTTTCTTCTATTCATGTCCCACTGTGGTTATACTGGTCAGGCAGACACTGTTATACATCCTGTAAACTTGCATAATGTATCATTGATTTTTAAAGTTACTGCCCATTTTAATGTATGTACTGTATTCATAAACTGTCTGCTTTTTGGAAATTATATTGTGTTATTAGTAGAATAATTAATTGTATTAATAATAATAAATAATAATTATTATAATATTTTATCACAGAGTTTTGAAAGGAAAATAACATAATGACTACAACTTCCCATTGAAAAAGGGTATACAAAGTTGAATTACAATTAAATTATTTTAATATTTTACTTACTATCTTTTATTCTTGGTTACACAATGACTTACGGTCTGTGCTTCAATCATTGATCACGTCACGTTCCTGTCAGGGTTCGAGCCATTTGGCGGAGACAAAGTCAACTCCAGCTGGGAGGCAGTGAAGGTTAGGCTAATTACTATAGATCAGATGTGATGATGAACTGGATCCTGCAGTCCCCAAAGCGCTGATGACCTTTCATATATTTTATGTCAAATGTTATGAAAATAACAGACAGCAAATTTTTGTCATCGAGGCCATCGAGGTCCTAGGTTTGATTCCTCCATCTCCACATTTTACTCATAGACTTTGTATGGCTTGCTCCTAACCAGCTCTTTAATGATCCAAATCTGAATGCACTCTAAGTCACTTTGATAAAAAGCCCCTGCTAAATGAGTAAATACTGTGATGAGAGTAGAGTTAAATAAACAATATGAGTCTGTATCAGATTCATTGCTGAAGACATTCTTCCTTTGTAATGAAACGACAGGAACTGAAGCGGTTAGGGCTCGGCAACTCAGTGGACCTTCACGTGCAAGAGATCCCTGTTGAATACCGGGCTGTGAAGGACCTACTGCCATCGCTCTGGAAACAGCATCAACCCCACGTAAGGAAACCTTGGAAAGGTATCAAAGCATAGCAGTTACTCAGAATACTGGGGGTGACAGTAGCTCAGGAGGTAGAGCGGGTTGGCTGGTAACCGAAAGTTCGATCCCCGGCTCGTCCTAGCCGGGGATCGAACTTCCGGGTGTCGAGGTGTCCCTGAGCAAGACGCCTCACCCTGAATGCTCCTGACGAGCTGGCTGTCGCCCTGCGTGGTTGACTAAATGTAAATGTAGAACACTTAGATGCGACGCCTATGCCTCTCTCACATGGCATTGTGTTGACTTTCCCCCCGTTAGCTTGTGGTCCATGTGGGTGTGTCTGGGATAGCCACCACGGTGACTCTGGAGCAGTTGGGAAACAACCTGGGCTACATGCGTCCGGACAATGTTGGCTACAGCCCAGAGTGTGGGTGTTGTGTGGTGGGTGGTCCCGAAACCATCCACTCTGTCCTGGACATGGAGGTGGTCCGCCAGAGGGTGAAAGAGTCTGGCCTCGGGGTCGCTGTGTCCACGTCACAGGATGCTGGAAGGTATCAGCTTTTTGATTTTGATTTTGCTATTAGTGAGAGGGTTTTTATAGTGTGCCATGCGTACATTATTTGAGATTGAATTGATTAAGTTATTGAATAAGATCTGAAATAAATAAGTTGCCTTACATTTTCTGCACACAGGTAACTTGAATTAACTTAATGTGAATGAAGATGCAACCAGAACAACATTGTTCTTCTACTTGCTTACGGGATGAGTTGTAAATGTGTGCCTTCTTGTGATTCTGCCTCACTAACGGGTCTCAATATTAAACACATAGCATCCCTGTAACACCACGTAAGCCAAAAGATGCGTCTAACACGTCCCTCCCTCTCTCTGTGTGCGGTCCACGCCAGGTACCTCTGTGACTACTCCTACTACACGTCTCTGTACGCGGGGCAGCGCAGGTGTGGCTTTGTGCACGTGCCCCCTCTGGAGGAGCCCTACAGCAGCAAGGAGCTGGGGCTGGCCCTCCAGGCCGTGGTGACGGAGATGCTGGGGCTCCTCGCCAAGGCGGAGGGCACAGAGAAGTAACCACACAGCTCCTGCTGTCAGCCGCCCCATGAACCCCCTCCCTCTCCCAGTCCATGAGGCCCCGCCCCCCAGGCAGGTGTACCGATTGAACCCCATGCCCTAAAGGGGCTGGGACCCAGGAGGAGCCATGGATCAGGTGGGGGCTAGCTGTATCATGGGACCAAGACCAGAACTGATGAACTACTTCAATAAAACAATTGCAATCCAAACTGTTATACTGTTTTGTTGTTCTCAACGGGCCTCAATCAACCATCAGCCAGCTTATTCACCTTCCCTGCTCAGTTCCCCCACCCACGCAGCATTTGGATCCAAGATAACCACTCGGTGAGTCCCAAGAAGTGATTGCAAAACGTGGCCATGGCCAAGAGTACAAAGGTACATCCAAGAGTGTGTTCCAGGACCAGTGCATGCAGACAATCATTCATAACACTGTTGATGGAACTAACTAATCAGGGAGCACAAGCCCTCAATATTTTACAAGAGCTGTTAAGATCACTAAGAAATCTTATCAGATCATAGGAAGGGCAAGATGTTAAGGAAGCAAAGAAAGAAGTTGGGGGTGACACCAGTGGCGTCACTAGGCTGTTTTATTCGGGGCTAAAGCCCCGGATCTAATTTGATTAGCCCCGAATCTTTTTTGTTAAAAAAAGAAAAAATATACATAATTTATTTTTTATTTTTTATTTTTTGCTGCATGCAGAGCCTGTGCTATATCCACACGTCGCACATGCCCCCATTTGTTAGGACTCTTGCGTAGCTTACTGCTAGGAATTTCTGTTCTGCTGCTCAAGATTTTAAGCCATGAATTTATGAACTTGCATTGAAGAAAATATATCAGTTTTTTGTGGTCTGTAAATAGGCCAATCTATGAGGCTAAATAGCATGCCAATATTGATGACTGATTGTGTCAAGTGTCTAAGGATGAATGCTAACATGATTTGTTTCCAACTTTTGCCTTAAGTTACAATTTAGCTAACTAACTAGCTGCTGCCCTTTTCAATTCCAATGCTGGCTGTCATTTCATTACCATGTTAAGTGTCATAAATAGTTAACACGGGTGCTGATTCATGATTCTCTAAAAAAGAAATACCCAAAACATGTGATATGTTTTCAATTTGCAGAAAGTTTTGAAAAATCCAGGATGCCTGAGAGCCTTACTGCATTATATTCCATAATAGTTATTTCTTTAGGAACACTGAATGTTGTCTTTTCCTTCACAGAAAAAAAAATATTTCCACTATAAAATGATGCAGAAAAGGCACAGATAGATGAATAAAAATCCACCAGAATGCAGGAAATTAAGTGTTTGACGCTCAAACATTTCTGGGGGAGCACCCCCATACCCCCCACCTATAATTTGTCCCCCAAAATGTTGAAATGAAACCTAGCCTATATGACCCTGTACGCAGGTTGTATACAATATATCCATAGATATGTTGTTTTTACTTTTTGGATTAAAAAGAAAGCATGTCAGCAAACTCCATGTCGGCCCTTAGTATGATTATCATTTCATCATAGAGTGGCCCTTTGTGAAAATGAGTTTGACACACCTGATATAGGTAATGTAAGGTCTGTCTCACTTGTATTCATTTTACTCTGAAATAACTTGAATGGAACTTTAGATGTCTGGGGATAAGCAGCAGTCAGGTAGCTATTCAAAGCTATAATTACCTGCCTATTTTGTTTATTTAGGTAAAGCATTATGAAAAAAAATGCATGCGCAATAAAGTATACAACAAAATTTGCCGCACGCGCACTGTCCTATTCCCTCTTGGGCTAAGCCCCGGATGTTTCAGAAACCTAGAAACGCCCCTGGGTGACACCACAATACAGAAACCACTCGAGTGAGGCATGAGTAACCAATGAAGAAGATAACCAATATGATAACCATTCATATCCATCACCTGCTGCCTCCCACTGGGACAAGACCTCAACCTGACAGGTCCCTGAACCACGAGGATGGATGGAGAAAGAAGGCCTCAGAAATTAGGTATTGCTGAGCTGTTATGATAATATGACTGGAATCTTCTAGCTTTTAGTGGGGGAGTAAAGCAGAAGTGCTTTTTACTGGAAAGGACTGCTGAATCAACCGCTTCTTTCTCTGGACCCTCCCAGATGAAAACCATGGCTGACACATGTGAAAACATAAGTGTTGTAATGGTTGACCACAAGTTCACGAAAGTGTGAACCAATGATAATTGATGATATATCAGGGCATGACAAGTACACAGCAGCATGTAAGCAAGTAACCAATCATCATGTGTACTTGTGTGGAGAAAGGGTTGGACCAGAGTGAGAGAACCTCCTATAGAAGTGATGCTCCTGAGGATGACCAGCATCATGACTTGAGGGGTAGTCAGGCAAACCACAAATCAATGAATTGATTAGTATTAACAAGATTAAGGCCCAATCCCATTTCTACCCCTTACCCCTTCCCCCTCCCCCTTGTTTTGAAGGGGTAAGGGGAAGGGGTAAGGGGTACGCCTTCCCCTTACCCCTTCCCCCTCCACCTACAAAACAAGGGTAAGGGGTAGAAATGGAAACAGGGCCTAAGACATGCTTTAGCTGTTTCATTGGAATTGACCTGCACATTGGTTTGCTATGTACTGTACTTTGTATATATAGACAACTCAATATATCAGTACTTTTATTTCAAATTGTCTTAAAAATCCTTTCTCCTTTCAACCTGGGTAGCAGACAGAGTTGATAGCAATGAGGATAGACTACTTTGAAATTTGAAACTCTAAACTAAAGTTCCAAAAGTGACTTTATTGCTTATCTTCAAGGAGATAAACAGAGGGTTAGGGCTATGTGTAAACAGCACTTGAAGGGAACTCTGTCTGTGTTAAAATACAACTTTTCCCTAGAGCTGCGAGTTTATCCTAGCTCCAAAAATAGAAACCCAGCGAACCACATCAAGAATCTGAACCTTTGGGAAGAGCCATGATCCACGAACCTGGCTTTGGTTGCAGCGCACTGGGTTGTACCATACCATGTTGTACTGTACTAGGTTAGCCTACACCTAGGTTGTACTGTACTAGGTTAACCTACTTTGAGGTTTTACTCTACTAGTTTGTGTAGTAGAAGATGGTAATACTAAGTTGAAATGTACTAGGTTGTTTTTTACTCAGTTGTGTTGTACTTGGTACAACACAACTGTGGTCTAGGTTGTGTCTTTGCCAGTGCTGCCATGTGTCTTTGCCTATTTATATTCTCTCTCCACTCGACTAGACAAGCAGTCTCTGGAAGAAGCCCATGCAGGAGTCTGCAATCAGGGCTCCAGTGTCATTGTCCATTGTCTCAGGTTAATCGTTTCCTCAAATGAAAACATGGCTTGCGTTCAATAAGTGGAAACTCGTACGCTGGCGAAGTTCCCATATGCCCCAGTACTGGGAGAGGCCATGGGAGGGCCATCACAGGAAAGAGGGTAATTCATCTTTGGAATCATAGCCGAAAAGTAGATTGTTGGAACACATCATTGGATGGTAGTTCCCACAACACTACTAAATGCAAGCTTTACAGATGCCAATCACTGTCTAGAATCGGCAAGTTTAGAAGTTTGTACACTAGAGCTATTCAAAACTAATCTTGTCTAAGGGTTTGTTGAACATACTTTCCTAAAATGGCATATTAGGCTTATTGAAAAAGTTGTATTCATTATTATTAATGCATTATTTATTTTACATTTTTTGTCTATTTCCTCAACGCCAAATGATGATTAGAAAATGTGTTTATCCAAGTGAGTGCTGTCACGTTAACACATGAAGCGATTATGATTGGTTTTGACGATCGGGTTGACACACCCTACCATCAAGATTAATAATTAATTTAAATGTCTAACCCAAACTCAATATGCACGATTTTGCCTGATCACCACAGAGCGCTGCTCCACTCGCTCTACCATCAGCCGAGCGAGGTGTGACGTCATCACTCGGAGTGGGAGTCTAGACGGCGCTCGTTTGACGTTGTCATCCATGATCAATTTGCCCCTCATTTACCGCGTTTTCACAATAGCCATCTTAAGCAACATCTGTCCTGATAACTGCCCGGAGCGTCGAATAATAATAGCTTCAAAATACGCTTAGTTTCTGGGAGAGAATGAGCATGGAAGTTTGAATGAGCGTCCTGGACGCCGAGGAAGCGGACAATGTTGCCAGATTGAGCCATATTTCCTGTACAATCTGGCAACCCTGGAAGCCGTTTGGCTCGGAGGAACGGAAACACAGGGCTCCCAGTATGAGTTCACCGACTTTACTCTGCCTAGCCAGACCCAACACAGAGACAACCGGACGAACAAGTGGGTGTGCATGTGGACGTTGTTTGCTAACATTGGCTATAGCTCCTGGTGCATCTTCGAGCTATAACGTTAACCGCGCATCTGGCAATGGCTGGCTGCTCCTCGGAGATACTAGTTGGCTCATATAGCCACGTGGGTACTGATGCATTCGTGATTCAAAAGGGCATATATCTTATTAATCCTGACACCATCCAATGGTAGTTTCTAGAGCAAATGTATGAGAAGCGGTCGGGTTTTTCAAAGCACCCGTCTGCGTGGCTGCTGCTGGTGCGTATGTTTGTTTTGATGATGGAGGGGGGCGGAGGAGGTGGGCGGAGCAGTTGGGGTGGAGCAGGTGGAGTGGAGCAGGTGAGTGGAGCAGGTGGGTGGAGCAGGTGGGTGGGCGAAGCAGGTGGAGCAGGTGGAGTGGAGCAGGTGGGTGGAGCAGGTGGAGTGGAGCAGCTGGGCGTAGCAGTTGGTTGGAGCAGGTGGGGGGGAGCAGGTGGAGTGGAGTTGAGCAGGTGGGTGGAGCAGGTGGGTGGAGTTGAGCAGGTGGAGCAGGTGTAATGTAATGACAACCTGCATTCGGTTGTGCATAAACATGTATTGAACTACATTTTAATATGGAAGGACATGGTTATTACTAAAACAATATATGAATGTTTGACTGCCTAGGACGGGTTGTATTTATTTGTAAGTCATAATGCCTAAACCCATAATTGTTTTGGTCTTGCTGTGGATATCTTTTGTCTTACCTCTCTAGCTAATGTGGGATTCATGATTCTGCTTGTGTTGTCTATTGCAACACGAGCAAGAACTGGTTTTGCAATTGACGTGGGAATCACAGTTTACACATCAAATGATCACTTATAATATAATCAGGGCGGTATCTTTTGCCGCCTATTTGTCCATCCAAAATTCTCAAAACAAAAATATTTTCTTCAAGTATAATTATTTACAATTTCAAACACAAATTATATTAACTAAAAAGTAATTCATCAGTAATTCAACATCACCAAAACCTTCACGTCAGTGTGTTATAAAGTGTTGTTCATTTCTTGTGCTTAGAGTTCATTGATCTCAGGAGGGAGCGTCATATCAGGTACTAAACAAGTGATTGATGCAAGCTGAGCTTGGCAGGACCCAAATATGATTGTTATGAATACAACTATGGGGAATACGCTACAATTTACACGTGCAACATTACGTTGCCTTAAGCTTTTGCTTGCCCTACAAAGTGATGGGCATCCATGTTCGCCATGATACAATCAACAACGTGTGTGTGTTTGTGTGTGTGTGTGTGTGTGTGTGTGTGTGTGTGTGTGTGAGAGGGAGTCGTTGAGAGATCAAAAAGAAGTTGTTTTTTTAAGAATTCATTTGATGCGTAAACACTTTTCAAAACCACCAGAGGGCACAATGTTTAACATAGTAATGTCATACAATAGTTACAAACAAGCAGTCAGAGCGTGTCATCACTTTGGTATTTTGTTATTTATATGTAGTAGTTTCAGTAAGCACTAATACTACGATGAACAGCGCTCAACCGGTCTGCTTATGTCGTGAATTTAATGTGTTTGAGAGGTGATAAAACAACATCTCATTCCATGTAGCTGTTGTTGTGTTGTGCGCAGGCAGCCGTGTGCCAGCCAGAGCAGCCTGAAGGACTTCCACTGGGACGGCTCCCAGGCGCTCATCCTGGACCGCTGGGAGCAGGAGCAGCTCTGCACACGCCAGGCCACCGCCCAGCAGGTCCACACGCTGGAGGAACTCTGGAAGGTACACACACACACACACGGGCACGGGCACACACACACACACACGGGCACACAAACACACACACACACACACACACACACACACACACACACACACACACACACACACACACACACACACACACATGACAAACACACACACACACACACACACACATGGCACACACACACACAGGCACAGGCATGAGCAAACACACACACGCATGGGCACATACACACGCTGGCACACACAGGCACATACACCTACTCACACACACACCACTGTGGATACACACTTCTTACTGCATGCAGGCTGTGTTGTGTGTATAATCTGTACTGTTCAATATAACAGTTGGAGATTTGGAATATGTACCAGAAGAGGTTGTGCAAATGAATATCCCACTAACCTGCGAACGGTGGCTTGTATTGGCTATGGAAATCCTTTTTTTTCTATTTAGGAGGTGCTTTTATCCAAAGGGACTCGTTAGTGATTATATTTTTTTCATTAATGAGGAGATAGGAGTGAAGGGCATATTGCTCATAGTCGGGGTTGGGGTTTGAACCCAGAACCTCTCAACTAAGATGCAAACACCCTCACCATGGGTCTATCTTGCCTCCCATATTATTATATATTCTCCCTCCATGATACATTAGCACTCCATCGGTGGCAGCTCAAGTATTTGGTGTGTTTTGCCCGTGCAGACCCAGGACAACATCACGTTGAAATGGGATCTGGGGCTCTAAAAAACGGATTGCTTATTTCTCCGTTCCCAAGACGGATTCGGGTGGTAATTCTTTGATTTTTAATCCTCATCACCATTGTCCCAATCATGGTTTGTCTATCAGTGGTCCTTGACATTTAACATCACATCTGCCATGCATGACGAGAAGCACAATTTAAATATAGCTTGAATGAATATGTAACGGTTTTGCTTTTCTCCAGACATACGCTTGATGCAGGGCGATCTGACTGAGGTACCAAGGGGACTCGACCACTAACTGGAAGGGGAAGGGACATGTGATTACAGTCCCTGACAGTATCCTTCCACAGACTTATGTTTCTACTGACAAGTGGACCGAATGGGAGAAAGACCCTTGATACGACCTGGATGTTAGGGCATGGCCGTGTATTGCTGAAAGACTAGGGCCGAATCTCGATTCTTCCCCTTGCCCCTTTTGCTTTGTCTTTGTCTTTGTCTTAACCAAGACAAAGACAAAGACAAAGCAAAAGGGGCAAGGGGAAGAATCGAGATTCGGCCCAAGTGAGCTCTCAAATCATCTTAAAAATAAGGGGTACATAGCACTCAATCTTATCCCTTAATCTTGATCAAATTGGGTATTGAGACACCACTAGCTCTCACATGAACGCGCAACTTCAAGGGTAAGGGGGAAGATAAGGGGTAAGGGGAAGTATTGAGATTGGGCCTTAGTCTTTAGATTCATATCTAAAGTCTGGTGACGGATCAGCTTAAATCGGGGTGATGGGGCCTTCACCATACTTTCACTTGGTGTTTTTTCTTCTCTCCCATGCTCTTGGCCGTCTCCCTAGAGAAGTTCTGCTATTACAAAAGAACTGCTGCATCCGACATGAGTGAAACCGTAACCCTACACACGTGGTCATAACTGCACCCCTCCCCCTTAAGGCCAATGTGCTGCGCCTCGGAGAAACGGAGGCGGAGCGGCCAGAGCACGGGATCGCTGCGGCTCCGGGACAGGAATCAACGCATCACGACCGCGCAGCAGCTCTGTCCCACCATGTATCACAAGTTACTGCATCTCCAGCCGGTGGACTTTGGAGCACTGGTAGACGTGGGCGCCGGTCTGTGTGTCGGCACACGCCCGGCCTCCGTCCTGGAGCCGCACCGTGTCTGGTGCACATTGGCCTTCAGCCACTCCCTTGCCCCGACACCTCACCAGATTGTGGTCGGTTTGGGAGTGGGCGTGGAGAGATAACTAGCCCCACCCTGTCTACCCTCCTTGGCCGCTGCCACACTCATGCATTAGTGGATACCTGATAAATGTTTGATTTATTTATATATATATATAATTTTACGTTTAAAAGAAATATGCAAACAATATTGGGGGAATGAGTCAGGGGGCCAATGTGTGTATATATGTGGTATATGTTCTGAAGGAGACCTGTGGCCCTTGTTCTGCGGGTTCTCCTTGACCTTCTGTAGGAGACTCTGGGGATGAGATGGCCATGGAGGATCAGCGGGTGCTCCGGTGGAGGTGCCTCACGACCCTAACCCTGACTCCCAGCCGGACTCTCTGTGGTGGGCCGCCTCCTTGACAGGAACTGTGAGTTGAGACGTATGCTGCATGCGCTTCTCTGCTCATTCTATGTCGAGCCCCAGTGACACATGCAAGCCCCTATGATGTATTGCCTGTTAAATGCCATTAAATGGGAATTCGGTACAAAATGTGGTCACTGAAGTCAAAATAGAGACGGATGGTCTTGCTGTCGTGGCATCTCTCTGGCTGTTATTGGGGTCAAGTGACACATTTTGAGACACTAGCAAGCTATCCTCGTTCATTGTCCCCTAATGGTGGCTGATTGTAGTGTTTTGTGTTACTGTATTAGCAGCAATGGTAACGTGTTCATTTTGATCTGCTCGGGTCCTATTCCACCGGTAAGGACGCACAGCTCCCTGGAGACCCCTACGGTGGACGAGACCCCTGTGGTGGACGAGACCTCGGTGTCGGGCTACGTCTACCACCAGCTGCTGGGCCACAAGGGGGGGGAGACGTGGTCATCAGGTGTCCGCTCCTCAAGCGCTTCACCGCCCCGGGCCTGCCCGGCCTCCACCAATCCCAGGTGGGAGGGCACCATCCATCCCTCCTTACAACCAGCAGGCAGTGCTGGGACGTGCTGAGACGGCTCCCCTGCACTTATATTCGTGGATGATAATGAGTAAAACGGGCATGAGCTTGGTTAGTTTATAATTACAGAGCAAAACACACCTCGCATTCTTCTGCCAAACTTACGGAAACAAAACACACCTCACACAATACCAACCTCAGTTACTATGCGTGTGATTTCGGTGTGTGCGTGCGTGGGGTGTAAAAAAGGGTAATCCCGTGGACTCCTACCTTTTGTATTTCACCTGGTTCTTTTCCACCAGGGTTTAAAACCATATTTTCCACCTGCTGTCATTAAGGTGTATGAGGCGTAGACCGTCCTACAGCGCCCCCTGAGTCTGATCCAGGTACTACAGGCACCGTGCTCAACCACCTGGCCAGGCGGGGCAGCGGGTAACTCGCTGTGTCTGAGCTTGGCCCGGTGTGATGATGTTTGCTGTGAGCTGTGTGGCCCAATAGGACAGGGCTTAGAGGGTGTTTGTCTGGAACAGGGGTTCCCAAACTCCTTTAACCCGAGACCCAAAAGAGAAATTTGCTGTCTCCCCGGAACCCAAACGTACAAGATGCAGCATGAATTGCCGTAACATCTACTTTAAAAATGTTGATAAAGAATACAACAATTAAATCAATTAAAATGTATTTATTTCATTATAAAAGTACATTAGGCAATAATCTGTATAATGCAGAGTATGACGTTATGTTTCTGAACACTGCACTGGGACCTTGCACTCTGAACTTAAAGTGAGGACATGGAGGCAGTAAGCCCACTATGTCAGCTGTAGTTGGGAGTTTATATAATGTATACAGAACAGAAACACAATCACACCAATACTCAAATCTGCTGAGCATAATGTAAAGCTCTTCATAAACATATTGTAAAATATGCAAATAACATTTTCTTTTTTTGCACTTTTAAATGAGCCAACATGTTCTGCTCTCCCTTCTATTTGTCTCCCCCTCAACCCTCCAAAACCTTTCCCCCTCACTTTGTCCCTCAGCCTTAAACCCCAGCATTCAGATTCAGTGTTACTGACTTATTTAAAGACGATGCTGACCTGACCTTCTCGGGGGGCCATAATATTGTATCAACATGCATTTTCGTATGTCAAGTCCCAGTGTGTCTAATGGTGTATACCTGCTTAATAGATGGAGGACAGTGCTGGCAGCCTCTGTGTATGCACAGGCCCTGGTTATAATGTCCCCTCGATTTAATGGTTGCATTGAAAGGACAAGTGTTAACAAAACTAGCATGACTGAGATCTTAATACCATTGCCATACATTTGTCAATGTAATGATTCGCAAGGATATACTTTGTATTATTTATTTTTTTGAACCTCTCTATTCTTCATGTTTGCGATTCACTTGAAAATACAAGTAATATTAGCTGCTAGCAACACACTACTCACAACCATCAGACGCAAAACAAAAGATGAAATGTTTGTTTTGTGTGACAAACAAACACACCTTGACTGACTTACTTTTCCACTGTCAAAACACTGCCTATTGAAGGTCTCTTTGCAAAATCAAAAAGTCCAAATGCATCTGAACTGAACATTCCACCGTCGCACAAAAGAACACTTATATTTTAATTAGGAAAATGAATTCATATCATAGCATAGTTATGCATCTTGCTCTGCCAATTGGCAACCCTAATAAAAACGGGCTCCCTAAGTTTGAGAAAGGCTGGTCTAGAAGGTTACAAAATGCCAAGGAAGAATAACTTCTAAAGTTCTGCAGTATTTCAGAACTTTGAAAGATTACCCCAGAAAAAAATGTCAAATGCTAAATGAGTCAACAGCAGCTGTCATAACACCAACTGGTGAAAAGTATTCTTTCTGTCAGTGCATTTCCATTGTTATGCTTAATTGATTGGTGCTGTTTTTGCTCTATATGCTGAAACGCATCATTCAAATGTATTTTACATTTTAATCAGTCAAACACCTCTACAGTCTCTTTATGGATGCAGGTTTTTTCATGATGGGATGTGAAAACTGTGCGTAATCAGACAGAACCGAGTCTCAACATAAATGACGGTAAATAATAATGGTCCTTATTATGTATTTTAGGCTCATAGTAGCCTATGTCAAAAAAGGTGGACGGCCATTTAGTGAAGGCACTGGAAACTCAAATTGAGCCTCACATTTTAGTAAATATATGATCTATGATTTGACGATTGGACTGGTCTGACAGATATGACCATGCAAAATCGGGGTAATCTGGTGTCATCTATAAGCAGCCATACATTTCTTCATTAAGTCGCAAATGAGTTTAGCATCGAAGCAGTTTCAACTTCTTATCTCGAGCTAGATTTTGGTATGATGTGCGTTCCACACAGCCTTTATATCGTGAATATAGTATTTATAGCGTGTGTTTGCCTAGTGTTTAGTGTGTGGTGGGTCTTCTGTCCACAGTGCACTGGAGCTCCATAAACTGCAGCAGCTGAAGGATGAGAGCAGGGAGCTGTCGTCCTCGGATGAGGAGCGCTCCAGAGCTCTGAAAGGCTCCACCGACAGGGAGCTGCTCATGATAGCCTCTATAAGATGCATCTCAACCCAGTCGCCAAGAAAAAACGTCAGTGGTGTACGTTTCCATGAACACTGGATAAGTAGCATTTCAACGTAAAAAATAGCGTGTTATACCTACAGTATCCACGTGTGCCGCTGTGGAGGCGGGTTTCGGGGTTTGGGTTTCACGGCTTTCGCGGCAAATTGTGGACACGATTGTTTAGGGGGGGGGGGGGGGGGAGACTTGTTGGGAGGGGGGGGGGGGGGGACACGTTTGTTGAGGGGGGGGGACGACACACGATTGTGGGGGGGACGACGACGACGACGACGACACGTTAGTTGAAGGGGGGGGGGGGGGGGGGGGGACACGTTTGTTGAGGGGGGGGAGAGACACGTTTGTAGGGGGGGGGCACGCTCGACAACGAGAGTTGGTTTTTATTGAACGCTCGACAACGAGAGTTGGTTTTAATGAACGAGACTTCAACACGGAACAGCTGCTCGAAACGATGGTCACGTCACTCTCGGTGACGGTGTCGACAATAATGAACACACGAACAATGTTAATAGAACAACACACAACCACATAACATCCCGAACCCATTAACCCCACTTAATCCTAACAACAAAACAAGTTAACAAAAGCCCCATTTGTCAACTGAGAACCCCAATTCCCAGAATCCCCCGCGGCTCCGGAACACGGCGTAGCTTATATTAATCTTTATTATCTGAATGGGAAATGCAATATTTTAGGACAGATACACCATTAAACGCGTTTCTAATGACATTTCTAGCGAGAAATGTACATTTTCCTTACATAATCTTCAGTCAGTGAATGTGTATGATCTTTATTAATCTTTATTATCTGAATGGGAAATGCAATATTTTAGGACCGATTCACCGTTAAACGTGTTTCTAACAACATTTCTAGCGAGAAATATACTTTTTAATTGCATAATCTTCATTCAGTGATTGTGTCTGATCTTTAGTTTTATAGTTATTAGGAGTTGATCGGCTCGCTCGCATGTTTCAACGACGTCAGGTTGCTTTCGCTAAACTAGCAGCTCACGTGCTTCCTGCGTTTGTGTTATTAAACTGTTACTTTATGTAACTTTTAATGATATCATCTTGTTAGAAACACGTATATCTGAGAGCCAACCCAGTCGCCAAAATCATACCTACGTTGACAGTGTACGTTTCGTGAACACTGGATTACGTCGCATTTCAACATAAAATAGAGTGTTATACACACACACACACACGCACGCACATGCACAGACACACACACACAAGCACACACACGCACGCACAGACACACACACACACACACACACACACACACACACACACACACACACACGCACACACGCACACGGTGCATTTCGCTGCTAAAACAACAACAACAAAATATTCCCTCAAATATTATTACTTTCAAAACGTTGGCCAAAATGGCCAATAATATCTTTTTTTTTTTGGGATGCTTCTAGGACATTTTGGGTGGATTTTGAACGGTATGTGGGGGGCACGTTTTTTGCAGGACCTGGCAACCCTGTGCTGTTGCCCGAGATCTGGATCCACCCCGGCGTGGTGCCGTCTCCTTTTGACCTTTTGACCCCAGACTTCTGGGGGAATAGCTGAATCAATTCATTAGTCAATCAGAAGCATGTAAATATCTTTCCGGTGGGGTAAGAGGACGAACAAGGTGTCCTTCAACATCTACGCTTCCAGGCGATTGCAACGGTGCCACACATGAGCATATTCGAACATGTTTAATGGTAGTAATTAGCTGTCGAAATTGGAGGCCTTAATCAATACTGAGCAGCTATTGATTTGCTTCCCGATAAAGATTTGTCACAAATGACATGTTATTTAGCATCTACACGTTGAGCTGAGTCCAATGACACCAAGAACGACACTCTAGCTAATGGTAACATGTATTTTACATGGTACACCTAGGTCTAGGACATGATCTCGGTGTAGCAAGAGGCCGAGCTTGATCTCATTGGACTCAGCTTAACGTGTAGATGCTAATTAACATGTAATTTGTCAAAAATCTCCATCGGGAAGCAAATCTATAGCTGGTCATTATTGATAAAGGCCTCCAAAATCGACAGCTAATTACTACCCCGAAACATATTCAAATATGATCATGTGTGGCACTGTTGCAATCGTCTCGAAACGTAGATGTCAAAGGACACCTTGTTTGCTCTGTTGCACCACCGGGAACATATTTTCATACTTCTAATGGATTGATTCATATTTTAAGGTTCTCGGAGTGAGACTTTAAGTGGCTGCAGCAGAAGTGTTGAGACGAAAGATGATATCAAGAGATTTATAGAATATTCCCATTCACATTATGATTCTTCGTCGTAACATCCGACCAAACATCCTTTACATTCACAGAGCGAAGATTATGAAAGTCCAGGCTCAGCAAGTGCTCCATCTCGTTGCACCTGCACCCAGCGGCTCGCTTGCAAGATTTTGGCCTGAAGTTCTTCCCAGACCTATACCCTAACAGTCCAATATGCATATCTGAGAATCAGGCCTCTCTTCAATAATGACAAAATGTAATGAGAGAAATACAGATTCACTTTTTGTTATCTCATAAGCGGCGTGGTGCCGGCTCCTTTTGACCTTTTGACCCCAGACTTCAAAGACGTGGCCACAGGCCAGCGGTGTCTACACACATTAAGCCACAAATGTACACTTCCATCCCGTAAAAAATGGGGCCTAGAAACTAACCTCTGTCTTATGTACATTGACTGTACTGTTGGAGGTCACGCCCCTTTTCCAGCCTTTTCGAGATAGCTAGGGATGCTAAAATGTTGACACACATTTCCCGGGGCCCCGAGAACGACATATGCAAGATTTGTAGTTCTAGCCCATAGAGAAAAAAAGTTTTCCCAAATGGACTGTCATTTGGACAAAGCCCCTTCAGAAGTGTTGCCTGCGAGACCTAATGGTTCAGAATGTGGTGGAAAAAAAGTTTTTGAGATAGGAAGGTCCTACCGCCCTGAAATTTGAATACCATATTCTAGGGCCTAACTGGGACCCCGGCACCGAAACTTGGCCCAGTCGGACCCCGAGGGCAGGAAGGGGGGGCCTGCCCTCGGGGTCTGACCGGGCCAAGTCTCGGGCAGGAAGGGCCCCCCCTTCCTCCCCTCGGGGTCCGACCGGGCCAAGTTTCGGTGCGGAGGTCCCAGTTAGGCCCTAGAATAAGGTATTAAAATTTCAGGGCGGTAGGACCTTCCTATCTCAAAAACTGTTTTTACACCACATTCTGAACCATTAGGTCCTGCAGGCTACACTTCTGAGGGGCTTTGTCCAAATGACACTCCATTTGGGAAAACTTTTTTTCTCTAAGGGCTAGAACTCCAAATCTCGGATATGTCGTACACGGGGCCCCGGGAAATGTGTGTAAACATTTTAGCATCCCTAGCTATCTCGAAAAGGTCGGCAAAGGGGCGTGACCTCCAACAGTACAGTAAATGTACATAAGACAGAGGTTAGTTTCTAGTCCCCATTTTTTGTGGGATGGAGGTGTACATTTGTGGCTAAAGGTGTGTAGACACAGCTGGCCTGTGGCCACGTTTTTGAAGTCGGGGGTCAAAAGGTCAAAAGGAGCCGGCACCACGCCGCTTATGAGATAACAAAAAGTTAATGTGTGTTTCTCTCTTGTCATTATTAAAGAGAGGCCTGATTCTCAGATATGCATGTTGGATGGCTAGGGTGTTGGTCTGGGAAGAACTTCAGGCCAAAATCTTGCAAGCGAGCCGCTGGGTGCAGGTGCAACGAGATGGAGCACTTGCTGAGCCTGGACTTTCATAATCTTCGCTCTGTGAATGTGAAGGATGTTTGGTCGGATGTTACGACGAAGAATCATAATGTGAATGGGAATATTCTATAAATCTCTTGATATCATCTTTCGTCTCAACACTTCTGCTGCAGCCACTTAAAGTCTCACTCCGAGAACCTTAAAATATGAATCAATCCATTAGAAGTATGAAAATATGTTCCCGGTGGTGCAACAGAGCAAACAAGGTGTCCTTTGACATCTACGTTTCGAGACGATTGCAACAGTGCCACACATGATCATATTTGATTGGGGTAGTAATTAGCTGTCGATTTTGGAGGCCTTTATCAATAATGACCAGCTATAGATTTGCTTCCCGATGGAGATTTTTGACAAATTACATGTTAATTAGCATCTACACGTTAAGCTGAGTCCAATGAGATCAAGCTCGGCCTCTTGCTACACCGAGATCATGTCCTAGACCTAGGTGTACCATGTAAAATACATGTTACCATTAGCTAGAGTGTCGTTCTTGGTGTCATTGGACTCAGCTCAACGTGTAGATGCTAAATAACATGTCATTTGTGACAAATCTTTATCGGGAAGCAAATCAATAGCTGCTCAGTATTGATTAAGGCCTCCAATTTCGACAGCTAATTACTACCATTAAACATGTTTGAATATGCTCATGTGTGGCACCGTTGCAATCGCCTGGAAGCGTAGATGTTGAAGGACACCTTGTTCGTCCTCTTACCCCACCGGAAAGATATTTACATGCTTCTGATTGACTAATGAATTGATTCAGCTATTCCCCCAGAAGTCTGGGGTCAAAAGGTCAAAAGGAGACAGCACCACGCCGGGGTGGAACCAGATCTCTGGCAACAGCGCAGGGTTGCCAGGTCCTGCAAAAAACGTGCCCCCCACATACCGTTCAAAATCCACCCAAAATGTCCTAGAAGCATCCAAAAAAAAAAAGATATTATTGGCCATTTTGGCCAACGTTTTGAAAGTAATAATATTTGAGGGAATATTTTTTTGTTGTTGTTTTAGCAGCGAAATGCACCGTGTGCGTGTGTGTGTGTGTGTGTGTGTGTGTGTGTGTGTGTGTGTGTGTGTGTGTGTGTGTGTGTGTGTGTGTGTCTGTGTCTGTGTCTGTGTCTGTGTGTCTGTGCGTGCGTGTGTGTGCTTGTGTGTGTGTGTCTGTGCATGTGCGTGCGTGTGTGTGTGTGTATAACACGCTATTTTATGTTGAAATGCGACGTAATCCAGTGTTCACGAAACGTACACTGTCAACGTAGGTATGTTTTTGGCGACTGGGTTGGCTCTCAGATATACGTGTTTCTAACAAGATGATATCATTAAAAGTTACATAAAGTAACAGTTTAATAACACAAACGCAGGAAGCACGTGAGCTGCTAGTTTAGCGAAAGCAACCTGACGTCGTTGAAACATGCGAGCGAGCCGATCAACTCCTAATAACTATAAAACTATAAGATCAGACACAATCACTGACTGAAGATTATGCAATTAAAAAGTATATTTCTCGCTAGAAATGTTATTAGAAACACGTTTAACGGTGAATCGGTCCTAAAATATTGCATTTCCCATTCAGATAATAAAGATTAATAAAGATCATACACATTCACTGACTGAAGATTATGTAAGGAAAATGTACATTTCTCGCTAGAAATGTCATTAGAAACGCGTTTAATGGTGTATCTGTCCTAAAATATTGCATTTCCCATTCAGATAATAAAGATTAATATAAGCTACGCCGTGTTCCGGAGCCGCGGGGGATTCTGGGAATTGGGGTTCTCAGTTGACAAATGGGGCTTTTGTTAACTTGTTTTGTTGTTAGGATTAAGTGGGGTTAATGGGTTCGGGATGTTATGTGGTTGTGTGTTGTTCTATTAACATTGTCCGTGTGTTCATTATTGTCGACACCGTCACCGAGAGTGACGTGACCATCGTTTCGCGCAGCTGTTCCGTGTTGAGGTCTCGTTCAATAAAAACCAACTCTCGTTGTCGAGCGTTCAATAAAAACCAACTCTCGTTGTCGAGCGTGCCCCCTCCCCTACAAACGTGTCTCCCCCCCCCTCAACAAACGTGTCCCCCCCCCCCCCCCCCCCTTCAACTAACGTGTCGTCGTCGTCGTCGTCCCCCCTCAACAAACGTGTCTCCCCCCCCCCCCCCCTCAACAAACGTGTCTCCCCCCCCCCCCCCCCCTCCCCGGTCAACAACATTCTCCCCCCCCCCCCCCCCCCCCTAAACAATCGTGTCCACAATTTGCCGCGAAACCCGTGAAACCCGTGAAACCCAAACCCCGAAACCCGCCTCCACAGCGGCACACGTGGATACTGTAGGTATAACACGCTATTTTTTACGTTGAAATGCTACGTATCCAGTGTTCATGGAAACGTACACCACTGACGTTTTTTCTTGGCGACTGGGTTGACCTGACCTATGATTTGATTAGAGCCCACGTTGCTTCGCCTCTGTTTCTATGAGTAATCAAGTGAGGCATGTATTTAAAGAAAAGACGTGCCTCACTTGATGTACGTCTGTGGGGGCCGGGGATCCCCGTCTGACCAGGATGCAGTTCGGCTCCGTCCTGATTGACGAGACCTCCCCGGCCACAGAGCCAGAGTGCACGGTGCCCGCGGTCCAGGGGGACAGGCAGGCGTGAGCACCGCCCACGTGCTCCCTGGGGGTTAATGAACCACGTCCTGTGTGTTAACCCGAGTGCACAGCCCCAGTACAAGGTGGATGTGTCAGAGAGGGGGCTTTAGAGGCAGGATACAGGTTATATTATGTTCCAATCCCCATGGAGGAAAGTCATTCAATAACGGTTGCTGTGCTGGTATCGCAACGGCGCTGACAAGTTATTTTGTCTACGTTTATGATATTACATACAACAGGAAATGTAAATACTGTACTAAAGGCTACGGGAAATTATTACAAATTACTGTTTGCTTGTCAAAGGTGCAACGTGTAAGGTGGGGCAAACTGTCAAATACATCCTCAACACGGCACAAGAACGTTTTTGGGTTCCGACCCTATTGTAAGAAACATGGAAATGCACAGTCCCTCCCTCCCTTCTCTCTTATCAGACATTTTCATGCCGGGAGCGGTAGGGGGTGTTAATGGCCCCTTGCTAAGTGCCTTTGGCGTCATTGCCTTAATTGTTCCATTGATTGACTGCCTGTCTATCTGGGGGCAGCACCTCCACAATGATTGGCAAGAGGTGAGAACCCCCTCTGGGCAGCACTTCTTCTTCTTCATCCTCTCATGAGGGACTGAGGGCAGACTGGACGCTGCAGTGACGGCAGTCGCCTCTTGAGGTATAAAGTGGTATTACGAGACGGAACAGGCCTGTGCTAGATGGGGTGGCTGATGACTTAAGTATGTATCTCTGAAACACAACTCATGGATGTCTTAGACCTAACTGACCTGACCTGATTCTTCACATTCAGGTAATGATTGTTATAATCTTAGATTATCCGTTTCAAACTGATAATCACGTCGCACCAACATTATTTGTACATACTAACATAGGTAATAAACGATGCAGTGTGTTTTGTAGTAACTGCTTTGTAGTTATTTAGAATACAATACTCCTATTATTTTGGTATCAAGTTTCTGCAAAATGCGCTAACGTGAATGCACCACTGCCGGCTGGGCCCGTGGTGAGGTGATCCTGGTGGGGGGCGACCACTGGGCTGGGCCCGTGGTGAGGCTGAAGGAGGCAGCCCAGGCGGGCCAGCCCCTGTGTGAGGGGCTGGTGGTGCTGGGCGTGCCGTGCACCACCCTCAGGGCCCCTGGCGCCTTCCCCTCCAGCGTCTCCAGCGAGGGCTCCCTGCAGAACGGCCTCCCGGCAGGTGAGGGCACACGTCGGAGCACTGCATCGTTGGTAAAAAAAAAAGCAGAAGGTGCTTCCAAACCGCTATCGATTCTGCTGCGTTCCTCATGATTTATTTATCAGGGGTCCGTGTTTCCCTTCCTTACGTTACGTGCCATGACGGTAAAGCCTTAATGGGTATTCCATTAAATCGTTTTGTTCTGGCTCATGTCAAGCAGCAGTCCAAATCAGAGATGTCATAAGGATGTCATAAGGATGGAATAAGGATGTCCAATAGGCCTTGTTATTCCTTTGTGTTTTTCTTTATTGACTGTGAAATGCAATAGTAGCTTTAGGTATCAAGTGGTGTGTCACCTGCATAACAAATGAGCTTTTGTCCCCCACAGAGGACCGTGTGAAGGGCTTTGACTTCCAGTGGCTCAGGAACATCCTACCTCAACTGGTTGTTCAGCCCTTTTGTTTGACCAAAGGATTATCTCTGGTAAAGGGTACTTTGCAACTGTTGTTGTATGTGTGTGTGTGTGTGTGTGTGTGTGTGTGTGTGTGTGTGTGTGTGTGTGTGTGTGTGTGTGTGTGTGTGTGTGTGTGTGTGTGTGTGTGTGTGTGCACTACTTTAATTTACCTTTATTTTCTCACCCCAACCTCATCATGACAACTTCATTGTACAGAAGTACTGTACTTTGTTACTGCGCACATTCGATAATAACACCTGTGGCACTTACGGGAGCATGAGGTTTAATGTGTATAATGCATTGCAAAGCGTTCTCCTTTGCCCTCTCTGTAGGGTGGTTGCTTCATGATACCGGGCTCTGCTTAGTGCTGCTTAGTGCCGCGGCACCAACTGTATTAAAGAATGCACACCCACTGGAGCGGATGGTAGTGAACTGCCATTCGCCTGGGCAGCAGTTGATGTCAGCGACCATGAGAGGGTTACATTTCTAGAGAGGGTTAGGCTTTTTGGACCCTTGGAGTACAACGCAACGGTGTGTGTGTGTGTGTGTGTGTGTGTGTGTGTGTGTGTGTGTGTGTGTGTGTGTGTGTGTGTGTGTGTGTGTGTGTGTGTGTGTGTGTGTGTGTGTGTGTGTGTGTGTGTGTGTGTGTGATGATGTGTGGGGCTCCTGGCCAGCGGTTTTCGAGGTTCGCGTCAGAGAGGGTTAAGCTTCTTGTATACAGTGTAACCGTCAGTGTTTGGCGCATTCCATATACAACCTCGCTCACCGCTCGAGCAACGAGGAGCACTGTTCATGGTCTGTGTCCTGAGACCCTGTTCATCTCTGTTTACAGGAGATCAGCCTAGCTTTGGGAGATATTGATGTTGACAGAGCTGGGATGTTCGTCGTGTTTCATGTTTGTTTCGCAGCGATGTCATGTTTATAAAGGGTTTAAAAGTCTGAGAGCGGGGGGACTAGACTTTTCAGGGGTCACAAGTAATGACGCGAGGCATGTAACAAGGTTTTGACTATACATCCTATTTGTAGTTTACTCCGTATTTACATGTAATTGTATGGTATGCGGGATTCAGTCAGAGGCAAAAAAAACTCAGAAGACCCTGTTAACACACTAATTGACTGATATCGTAATAATCGACTGATAGATTTAGAGAGATCTAAGAAAGCCACACCAAACTACTGCTAATTAATAGTACCTCAAAATAAATAAGTGAGATCAGCCTTCATAGAAAATAAATGTGGGAGAAACCCGTCACGCTCATTAACCGAAAGCACACCTCTCTGTGAGTGCAACACAGAGAGGTATGGGGGGGGGGGGGGGGGGCACCAGGCGGTCGTCATAGAAACCGAGGAGGAGGAGGAGGGCAGCATGGGAACCAGATGAGCGGCAGCCAGGACCCCGGCTCCCAGCCCTACTCCCAGGGGCCCATCCCCCAGGGTTACGTCAACATGAGCCAGTTGAGGCAGCCGGGCCTGTCTGGCCCGTCCCACCCCCTCCCGTCCCACCCCCTCCTGTCCCCTCCGCTCCTGTCCCAGCCGGCCCCGTCTGGCCTGTCCCACCCCCTCCGTCCCCTTCGCTCCGCTCCTGTCCACTCCGCTCCTGTCCACTCCGCTCCTGTCCACTCCGCTCCTGTCCACTCCGCTCCTGTCCCAACCGCTCCTGTCCACTCCGCTCCTGTCCCAGCCGGGCCTGTCCACTCCGCTCCTGTCCCAGCCGGGCCTGTCCCAGCCCGAGGTTTCACAGGTCCGCTTCACACTCCCGTATGGGGCAGATGAATTGTCTGCCCTTTTAAATGTCAGGGCAGGATAAAGAATGCATTGTGTATGTAATGAGTGCTGTTCACATGAGGACCGGCTGCTAGGTACACTTTTCTGTTTACATTAGTGGATTATGGCAAAGGCATCTTTTACCTTTGAAAAAACAATCAACAGTTTTTCCTAATCCTTTGCCTTTGGGTTTCCCGTGCTCAGGATGGCTACCTGGGCGATGAGAAAAATATTGAAGTCCAACATATTGGAGTCTACATGCGTCCGGTCTTGCTGCGTTGATTCTGATTATTATTGTTAGGCCGATGAATGACTGACGGGAACCCGACGAGTATCAGAACAATTAGGAATCCGATCCTTTATTGTATATCAATTACAGTGTGTCATTTTGATCTTCATGAAGGAGGTCAGGCAGTAGCGGACTCACACTGTTTGAAGGCAGGGGCGAAAAAATAAAAAGGGCACATTCTGCACAACATGGGGCCCAACCAGTGTGCAAAAAGCTATGATGCATCACGTATGGCACTTTCTCTCGTATTCACCACTCTAGAGGGCACTTTTTTTCAACCATGGAGGCACTGTAAGAGCATTAAGAGGGCACTCATTGAGGCACGTTATCGTATTTTCTTGTTGTAGAAGGCTCATCATCATAATTTATTGTATGAAGGGGCACCAGAGGGCACCCAATAATTCTTTTCACATGTAAAGGGCAGCCAATAAGGCACTTTTCTCTCTCGCCACTCTTGAGGGCACTATTTCAACCATGGAGGCCCCCCCCCCCCCCCCCCCCCCCCCCCCCTGAGTCCACCACTGAGGTCAGGAATAGAATCGGCACTGAGTTGACTGTTCTCTTTCCACATTGGGCACCGGAAATCCTTATTTGATGGCAGTCGATAGATTTAGATCATATCCTGCTTTATTTAGAGCAGAGTTGGAAGAGTTAGTTTAGTTGCCTGTGGTTTCGTTCTCCCTGTTTGGACGCCTCAAGCTCATGAAACAGAAGAGATAATTGATGAAGCGGACAAAACAAAGTTACACCCTACTGTTACAATCCTGCTGTGTAGAAGTAGTGTGCTCATTATAAATAACAACATCCCACTGTTATTCGATTATAACATAAAAAAAAATTATATTGTCCATATTTATGTCTGATAGACAATCCTATGTTAAATGTTTGAATAAGATCCACCCATTCAATTGATTTGAACCTTGTGTAGTGGATGCAGCCAGGAACAGAACTGCAACTAACAGAGTGCGTGTAGGTACAGTAGCATAACCACGGTATTGATGACACTGCAGGAGCTTGGTTTCTCACTACTGAATATCTGTTTTTCTGCCGGTACCTGTAGGAAGTGTTCTCTAGTGACCCACGTGTCTATTTCCTGCGTAGTGCCTGACCTTTTGCGTGGATATATATAGTGCATAATTTGCTTATATTGTAGCAACCAGAAGCATTCTGCTTTGTCATGTCCCACTACGACCACATCCAGAAGGGCCATTTATTTATCTTTACTGCTGACGGCGTGATTTGAATAGATTTAGTGTGCTTCGGGTAGAAAAAAAAAAAAAAAACTCTTGTAATGCCTCTTTTTGTTAGAGGCAAAAAAAAGACGTCTTGAAATGTAGCCAATTTCAGTTGAATAATGTTTGGTGATTAAAATGACACACTGTAATTGATATACAATAAAGGATCGGATTCCTAATTGTTCTGATACTCGTCGGGTTCCCGTCAATCATTCATCGGCCTAACAATAATAATCAGAATCAACGCAGCAAGACCGGACGCATGTAGACTCCAATATGTTGGACTTCAATATTTTTTACCATTCTTTAAATACAGTCATTGCTCATAGGCTAGCCCAACGTTGCATACAGTTAGTGAAAACCATGTCCCGATGGGTTTGACATGAGGCGCCAGTGATCCAGCAGGTGGTGGTGTGGTGTCGACCAGGAGCCCGTAACTAAGCGCTACTGAAGCGCAGCTGCCTGCAACTCTCCTCCAGCCTCAGACCGTCTGGCTACTGCTACTGATGCTGCTGCAGTCTGCATCCCTGATAAAACCCGTCCCAAGTCATGTAGTTATTACTTAGTACATCGCCATTGACAAAAGAAGACAAATCCACTGGCCGTTGAAGTTTGAAGCGTTCAAAGCAGCCGGGGGTAAAACAGCGGCTGCCTCTGGTCTGGTTAGGATACTGGTCCACCGGGTGATGGACGAGCACACTGATCCACAGGGTCCTCAGCATCTCGGATGTTTTACGCGGTCCTTCCAGTCAAAAAGACTCAAGTGACCGAAAAAAAATAGGACGTCTACCGGTTTATTTTATGTGCGCTAGATTGCCAAACTGCTGCAGGTATAGCCACTCAGCACTTTGCAGTGCAGGATTCCCGTGCAGAGGAGAGAAGACCGGAGCACGGACACTTTCACCGGAGCACCGACACTTTCACCGGGCAGCAGCAGCCAGCAGACACCCGCCAAAACCAGTCCATCTGAGAGCTATTGTCTGGTGGAACGGAAACTGAACTCTTGTTTCACTTGAGAAATGTGGTGAGTGAGCTATTAAGGGTTATTAACAATTATGTTCATTCTGATGAACATATATGTAATATTTCTGTTATTATACAGCACTTTAAGCCTACCCCCAAGCATCTCTTTCTATTACATTTCTTTCAACAAATTCTAGGCCTCCTATTGGTCAATTACAGGTGGAAATGGACAAGGTTCCTACATTATTTTATTTTTTTTCTGACAGTAGGCTTGTCTCAATGTTGAGAGGACAAGATCAGATACCAGTGTGTATCTGTCCATGTGAATATTATTTCTGTGTCCCTCTCTTTCCAGAAAGGAAGTCTCAATGACCTTGTAAGATGTTTTCACACCACAGAGAAAGGTAAGCAAAGACAATTAGGTTGGCCTTTTTTCCTTTCCTCCTCTTTTTAACCCCATTTTGTTGTTGTTTATGACCATGTAGTTCTAACGACAAGCCCTTCTAACGACATCTACGATCTGACACTAGTAACAATCTGTTGAACAAATAGATGATGTGTAGGCCTGCTTTTAGCAGAGTGATGAGTAAGAAGTTTGAAAGAGAAAATAGCTGCTCTTGCACTCATGTAGCCTGTATGATTTCCACAATGAAGTCGGTGTTACAGATCAGGCAAATCTGATTGTGTCTCATTTGTTCTTCACGGTAATAGATACGCTTGAGATATCAGTGATGCAGTTAGAGATGGAGACACCCTAAAAGTCTCTGTCACTCCTCTGCTTCCTCCGCTACTCTCTCTCTCTCTCTCTCTCTCTCTCTCTCTCTCTCTCTCTCTCTCTCTCTCTCTCTCTCTCTCTCTCTCTCTCTCTCTCTCTCTCTCTCTCTCTCTCTCTCTCTCTCCCTCTCTCTCTGTCTCTTTGTCGCTCTCTAATACACACACACACACACACACACACACACACACACACACACACACACACACACACACACACACACACACACACACACACACACACACACACACACACACACACACACACTGATAAATAGGGCAGCCCACAGCGGAGCAGCAGGCTCATCACAAACACGGAGGGTTTTGACCCTCCACTCAGTTAATTCTGTTGTCACGGTCGTCCTGGACCCCAGCGCTGCTGGGACTCGGGGTCGCTGCGGTGGAGGTGCTGCACGGATGAATTAGTGGTGGTGGATCAACCCCAGGCACAGGCTGACCTTTGACCCATCTCATTAGTACCACGATTGGTACCTCCATCCAAACCCTCACACACTCCGGGTCTCCGGGTCTGTCCGTCAGGGGCTCTTCTGTCTGTCCACTGGGGAGAGGCTGCGTGGCGGAGCTGTAGGCGGGTCCTATTCTGATCTGACTGGACCTCATACTGTAGCGTTGCAGAGTCAAGGTGCTTTATTGTCATATGTGCAGCACAACATATGTGTCAGTTTACCGTGGTAAGGCGAGGGTTATCTATGCAGCACACGTCCGCATGGCAGTGAAAAGAGGAAGCCAAACAAACAAAAGTAGTGCGTGTTTATTAAGAATTAAGGTCAACCTATTTATTGGAATTACTGTTCCATGTTAACGTGTTTCGTAACTGGAGTCGTCACAACATAAAACAACTCTAAAAAAACAAAACACTGCTTTAGGGATGGACAAACGAAGACGTACTCCGAGTCACAAGATTTGGGAGCTTTTTTTTTAGGGTGTGAGTCAAGTTTTTTTTATAAAAGTTGGACACGCGTCTGTGTCCATGGCGCTGCGGGCAGCCTTGTTGACAGCTGGGGCCCCGAGGACCCTCAGCCAGGTCCTGGACTGGTTCTGGGGTCTGGCTGTGGGTCCAGGGCTCCGGGGTAGTGGTCCCACGGGAGGGAGGGACGTGCTGGCGGGAGTCTGGCAGATTCCCTCACCGTGGATGAGCTGACGTGCCAGACCGCCAGGCAAGGTTAAAAAGATTCCCTGTTCCCCTGCCAACGTTACGGCCCGCTCTACAGGACACCCGGAGAGGTGACCTGTGTTCTTTGTACTGCGTATTTAGCCAACACACTACGAAGGTGAGCTTATCCCATGATACTGTTTAGGGTAGGGTAAGTAGAGACCGCCTGTTTTCAGTCACGCGAACTGACCCACTCTTAAGAGGCAGAATGTCCGATTACATATGGCGTGCTGGTGTGCTAATCCCACATGTTAATGCTGCCAATGTTTTGGGTAGCCAACCGTATTGGTTATATACTAGCTGTTAAATATTGTTGGAAGGACGGTTGCTCTGAGAGTTTTTTTGGTCACAATTTCGGTGCCAGACCACAAGGCACAGAATAACAGAGGGCTGGCCATAACTTTCATTTTGCAGTGTTCCCGAGCTCTGTCAAGTGTTTGCTCAGAGAAAGAATAACAATACAGTTGCCGGGACAAACACAGCAACGCTTCAGAAACACTGGCCAACCGTGTCACGTCTGTAAAGGGCTTCGTCGTTACACTCAGGGATTGGATTACAATCACAGAACGAGACCCCGGCCCACCTAGCCCACCTCACACTTGTCAGAACCCACCCAACCCACCCTCCCATCTATATGCAACACCCCACGTTGCATGTGGTTCTTCTCCCATATGATTTCCCATATGAGCAGACGTTTCAGTGTGGTTTTCTGTGTGTTTCCCTAGGAAGTCCCTTAAAAGGGGCAGTATCATAAAAACGATAATCAATGTTCAATCAAATTGCAGAGACATTTGGCCTTTTTAAAATATATTGTTTATCATTCGGTTATCGCATGTACATTTTTGTTGTATGTATTTTGAGAATAGGGTTTTCTCGTTGGAGTGGTGTGTGTGTTTGTGTGTGTGTGTGTGTGTGTGTGTGTGTGTGTGTGTGTGTGTGTGTGTGTGTGTCTGTGTGTGTGTGTGTGTGTGTGTGTGTGTGTGTGTGTGTGTGTGTGCGTGTGTGTGTTAGCATATCTTTTTGTGTGTGTAGTAAGTGTGTGTTTGTGGTATTCTAGTCTTAGTGTGCCCGCACAGAAAAGAACCAGGCTTGTTTTCCCAGGCCTCCATGTCCTCTGGAAGGCATGGCGCGGCTAGAGCTATTTCTCCAGCCCCAGCGACATGGCTGCGTTCGTGTATTTACCTCGTATCCTGGATACGCGGCCACAAACGCTGGCGTGAAGCGCTGAGGAGGGCGGGGGGGGGGGGGGGGGGTTGTTTGGAAGAGGAGTTTGAGTAAATGCTGAGGACACCATGGGGCAGCCAAACCTCTGAAAGGCTTATGTGCCGGGCGAGGGGGGGGGGGGAAACATGTGAGGGACCGCAGACAGAGGTGAACCTCTATCCCTGGAGCTTCCCTGTTTCTGTTCTCCAGATCAGGCTAGAGGAGGTATCATGATGTGAGTAGACCTGGAGTATATTTAAGTGTGTTTTTAAAGGGGTTTAAACAGAGTTTCAAAGGAAGGGGTTGGGTTGACCCAGAGAGGCACTTCACTGAATGCCAAAAAAACGATGTATTCCATTTCCAACGGACAAATTTGGTTTCAGTGACGCCTTCCCAGTGCCAACTCCTGGACGAAGTGAAACAAGTCCAATCGAATGGAAAGAGTGGCATCATTCTGGGCCCACGTCTCACTTCTTATTTTGGTCTCATCCGGCGAGCGTTCGTCTCTGTTTCCCCTGACGTGTCCTCAGGGAGCAGCCGTTCTTCAGCGCCCGGGCCCATGTGTTCCAGATCGACCCGAGCACCAAGAGGAACTGGATCCCTGCCAGCAAGCATGCCGTCACCGTGTCCTTCTTCTACGACGCCAACCGCAACGTGTACCGCATCATCAGTGTGGGCGGGACCAAGGTGAGAGGGGGAGGGGGGGGTGGGGTTTGTTTGAGGCGATGATGGATTGGGATTGACAGCACAGGATATTATGCTTAAAACACACTTTGAGAAGACTAAAGTGTAAAGATAATCATGTGAATAAATATAGCATAGATATCGATGGAGTAATAAGGCACATGCTCTTCCTTTTCTGACGTTGAAGCAAGCGTTCAAGGCCATGACATGGGGTGCATAATAAAGAAGAATTGTCTTTCTTCTCAGAGATCCAAGGGGAAATTGTGAGCTTTCCTTGTGGCCTTTCCTTTTGGATTAGCGGGGGGTGGAAGCAAACAGGCTCCGAGGGGGGTTCTCTCTCTCTCTCTCTCTCTCTCTCTCTCTCTCTCTCTCTCTCTCTCTCTCTCTCTCTCTCTCTCTCTCTCTCCCTCTCTCTCCCTCTCCCTCTCCCTCTCCCTCCCTCTGGTGTGGTATTAACACCTCTGGTCTGACCCACATTGCTGCCTCCCAGAAGGCAGTGCGCTGATGAAGGTGGTGGCTACCGTGGGTCCTCCCGCCCAGCTCCGGGGTCTGGCTGGGCGGTAATCCGACCCAGTACCGCCGTATGACGTCAAAACGCGTCCACCCCCCCCCCCCCCCCCCACCCGGTCTTAAGCTGATCTTCTCCCCCACACTTCTTATGAAATGCGTTTCATTACCGTAATACTGTACAGAGGATTTGATTTTGAATATTTTTTATCAATGTTTATGTTTTTATTAAAATAATAATAATTGTTATTATTATATATATCTTTTCGATCATGATTCGATTGTCTTTGCTGCGGCAAACTCCTGCTGAGACAGACCTCTGGGGAAAGGAAGTGCTTTTGTTTGTTTGGAGGATTCCCAGCGGATCCCCTGCTTGATCAGCAGATGTTGCAGTCGTTTGCGTAGATAGCCACTCCTCACCCAACCCCTATGAGGAGTGGAACGGTTGGTTACTGTACCTCAAGATGGACTACCCTCCAGTCCTAACTGCCCTCCAGTCCTCCTAACCGCCCTCCAGTCCTCCTAACTGCCCTCCAGTCCTAACTGCCCTCCAGTCCTCCTAACTGCCCTCCAGTCCTCCTAACCGCCCTCCAGTCCTCCTAACTGCCCTCCAGTCCTAACTGCCCTCCAGTCCTCCTAACCGCCCTCCAGTCCTCCTAACTGCCCTCCAGTCCTCCTAACTGCCCTCCAGTCCTCCTAACTGCCCTCCAGTCCTCCTAACTGCCCTCCAGTGCTAACTGCCCTCCAGTCCTAACCGCCCTCCAGTCCTCCTAACTGCCCTCCAGTCCTCCTAACTGCCCTCCAGTGCTAACTGCCCTCCAGTCCTCCTAACTGCCCTCCAGTCCTCCTAACTGCCCTCCAGTGCTAACTGCCCTCCAGTCCTCCTAACTGCCCTCCAGTCCTCCTAACTGCCCTCTAGTCCTAACTGCCCTCCGGTCCTAACTGCCCTCCGGTCCTAACTGCCCTCCAGTCCTAACTGCCCTCCAGTCCTTACTGCCCTCCGGTCCTAACTGCCCTCCAGTCCAAACTGCCCTCCGGTCCTGCCCTCCAGTCCTAACTGCCCTCCAGTCCTCCTAACTGCCCTCTGGTCCTAACTGCCCTCCAGTCCTAACTGCCCTCCAGTCCTCCTAACTGCCCTCCGGTCCTAACTGCCCTCCGGTCCTAACTGCCCTCCAGTCCTAACTGCCCTCCAGTCCTCCTAACTGCCCTCCGGTCCTAACTGCCCTCCGGTCCTAACTGCCCTCCAGTCCTAACTGCCCTCCGGTCCTGCCCTCCAGTCCTAACTGCCCTCCGGTCCTAACCACCTGTTTGTGGTTGTGATCCTGGCAGGCCATCATCAACTGCAGCATCACACCCAGCATGACGTTCACCAAGACGTCCCAGAAGTTTGGGCAGTGGGCGGACAGCCGGGCCAACACGGTGTACGGCCTGGGCTTCGCCACCGAGCAGCAGCTGCACCAGGTCCAGTACAACCGTGCCCTGTTGTAACCCTTGCATGGTGGTTTGGTTTTTGATCCAAGATGTCACACTAAATGGTCGCTGACTTGACATCCGGATTATGAGTCTCTTCTCTTTTGTCCTTTTTTGTTGAAAATGTTTAGCAATGGGAAATAGATTCATTATGTCAATTATTTATTTCAATTAATATCATTAAAACGGCAGGTAGGGGTTAGGTTTCATGCTCAACGATGCTTACAGGTAGACTGCAGGGCATTGCTGTCCGAACCCCGGACCTTTGACTGGAATTCAAATCCCCTCCACTAGACTCTCCCGACTCTCCTATTTCAGAACAGTGTTTTAATCATATTGACAAGAGAACTACTTATCTCTGTGTACTTTATTCATCCCAGGCAGGACATGTGGGTCTCACAGCACAGAGGTAACCTGACTCAATAAGAATGGCCTTAACCCTCTTCTCCTTCCGCAGTTCTCTGAGAAGTTTAAGGAGGTGAAGGACGCGGCACGCCTGGCCCGCGATAAGTCTCAGGACAAGGAGCTGGCCAACACCGCGCTCAGCATCGCCGCCCCGCAGGTGAGCGTGGCACACTGCACCCCCACCATGGCTCCCTTCAGGGGCTCTAGGCTGCTGTGTACGTCAGGGTTCGAGGGGAAGGAGCGGAGGGCCGTCTCTGACCTCGCTCGGTGGGTTTTCGAGACGGAGTTGGGATTGGCAGTGGAGAGTGACTGTGCTGTTGGAAAAAACCACCGCGGCAGAGGAAGTACTGCTGGAGCGGGGTCACTCCTCTCCGCGGGGGAGGGTGCGAGCGGAGAGAGAGGGAGAAGTAGGACGATGGTAAAATTATCCCTTAACTGGGCCCGGCCCTGCAGTGCTCAGACTAGGCCAGCGCCCGCCTCCCTCGGCCGCTGCCTGCACCAGACCGGCCCGGAGGACTGCGGCGCTGGTTCCACTCGAGGTCCTCCCCGACGCCCGATCAATAAGGAGCAATTACCCCTGGGTTACACGCGCCTGCTCCCCGGGTCTGTCAACCCTGTGGCTGAACAGACGGCCGGCCGGGCCCGTGGCTCCCTCGACAACGGCCCCTTTAGCGGTAGAATGAGCACGTCGGAGAACGCTCGACCCCTGATCACCCGCACCAAGTGGCACTCCGCTAATCTAAAATGCAAATCATGGCTATTTTTACCTTTTTGGTTGGATTGTGATGTTTGGTATGCTTTTTTTTTTTAAGTTGACATGTTCTTTTCTCCATCTTTGGAATCTTCTTTGCTTTCTGATCGGTTTCATCTAGTACTCACAGGTGGGTGTTTCATAGTACCCCTCCCCCCTCCCCACACGAATAACACAGCCGACTAAACTAAATAGTAGTGCTACAATTAGATTCTAAAAGGTTAGCGTTGGGGCTTCCATTAATGTTGCTGCCCTTTGCATGATCATTAAATAGATAAGCAGCAGCTTTGTGTGATGGACAGCACACAAGAGCCCACTTGCACACTCTAAGGCTTCCTATAAACCACACTTCTGAGCTACCTCTTTCCCCCTTTCTCACTAACACTAACATACCCACCCCCATGGGCTGTGAATGGGAGCACAACATCTCCATCTTGCTCGAGTGTGTGTGTGTGTGTGTCTTTGCGTGTGTGTGTGTGTGTGTGTCTTTGCGTGTGTCTATGTGTGTGTGTGTGTGTGTGTGTGTGTGTGTGTGTGTGCGTGTGTGTGTGTGTGTGTGTGTGTGTAGGACCTCTCTGATGAGCTGCAGTCGCCACCGGTGATGTGCATCAACGGGCCCGAGGACAAGCTGTTCCGCAGCCAGAGCGCCGACATCACCTTGTCCTCCGAGAAGGAGCGCATCAAGAAGATGCTCTCCGAAGGGTAGCCCCCCCGCACACACTCCCAGCACCCCTCCAACCCACCCCACCCTCACCTCTACCCATGCCCTCTTCTCCAGTCCACCCTCACCTCCACCCGTCCCTCACTTCCGCCCCAATCTCATCTCATCTCCATCCATGCCCCCTGCACCCCACCCTAAACACCCCACTCTTATATTGACCCCACCCTCACAGTCACCTAACCCTCACACCAGTAGGAGCAGAATCAGAATTATTTAAGGATTTAAAGGAGAAATTGGTTACCAAAGTTGGTAACGCAGCTCTCAGCAGCGCTCCACATACCTCAGTGTTAGATGTTCCCCTCTCACGCTCATCACCAGCCGGGACCAGAGGTCGGCCGGCCCATCGCTGTCTCTCTTCCCGGCCGTCTGCTTTAAGCCTCACGCTAACCGGGGGATCCCTCCAGGGAGACGCTGCACCAGATCCTACTCTACGGATTAGGTTCTAAAGTCGTCACAACGGGACAATTATTTCACCAACCCCGTGTGCCACACAAAGGCTCAATCCCTTTCTACAAGCTTAGCCTTTTCCTCCTACTGATGGGATGTTCCATAACAACAAGTGGTTCACCTTCATCTGTCTGAGATTTGATCAATACGCAGTCAGGTCAAGTCCTTTTTTATAATATCACGGTATAACAACAATAATAATCACCACGTTTAGACAGAGGATTGTCGCTGCTGGCCGTGAGTGACTCGTCCATAAACCTCATGTCACAGAGACGCCTGCCCCCAGCCGTCGCCCTGAGTCACTGCTGGGTCTCTGTGGTTCATTATCACCTCCAAACACGGTGGGCCCCAGACAGGTTTAAAAGGTGCGGTGTTGACTCATACGTTGGGGGACTCAAGGCGGGTAAACAGCCTTTCACTCTGCTGTCTGAGCCACGCGCCATGCTTTTTGTTGCCCGCAGAACCACTTCTGTAACATTAGAAATGCTGCTCTTGGAAGTGGTTGCCATGGCAAACCGTTGCCATGGCACAACCTCCAGCTTTCTCGTCATGGAACGGGAGCGGCTGGAGTGATGTAAGGTATCCTGATGGTTACAGAGGATCCCGGCGTGAAGCCTTTGTCTGCGTGAGGCGTAACTCGTCGATAAGCAGGCATGGTGCTTGATAGAACAGCAGACAGGTTGGTGTTGTGGTGTGTTGGATTCATTTGTTACTCACACAGAACACGCTTTCACAACTTGGAATTGAATGTATTGAGGAGGTGGGGGAGAATAAGTGAGGTCTGGTTCTATCCATTGTTGGATTTACGGTTGAAAGGCAAAGAAAAGCAGCTTGACTCATTCCCCCATTCCTCCTTCTACCACCCATCACTACACACAGGGGGGGGGGGGGGGGGGGCGCAGACATGTTGATGAGAGTCCTTCTTGGTTCCCATTCCCCGCCATGTTTATAATGTGCCCTGTCATCCACCCAATAGTATCGTTAATGAATGATCAAAAACATCTGATCGCAATCCATTTTAACACACATGAATCTGTCCCCGGTTGTGTATGACAAATACAATTGGTTTGAGGTGTGTGTTTGTGTGTGTGTGTGTGTGTGTGTGTGTGTGTGTGTGTGTGTGTGTGTGTGTGTGTGTGTGTGTGTGTGTGTGTGTGTGTGTGTGTGTGTGTGTGTGTGTGTTGCAGGTCAATCTGTGAGATGAATCTGGAGGCTGAGCTTTTCACACTGCAGGACAGCAACAACAAGCTGGTGGCGGCGCTGCACGAGGCTAACGCCAACGTTGAGCAGTGGAAGAAACAGCTCGCGGCCTATCAGGAGGAAACAGAGAGGCTACGCGACCAGGTACCGCCCTAAGGGGAGGGGCTCCACGTAAAGCTACTGTTCACCCGTATAGTACGAGGCCACGCGACCAGGTACCGCCCCAAGGGGAGGGGCTCCACGTAAACCTTAGGCTAACCCTTAGCGTATAGTACGAGGCTACGTGACCAGGTACCAACCTCTGGCTAGAGGGATTGTGTTCCCGTAAAACTTAAGCTAACCTTTAGCGTATAGTGGGGGTCTACGTGAGCAGGTACCACCCTCTGTCGAAGGGGAGGGGCTCCAGGTAAACCGACTCTGGAGAGGGGGCAGGTACCGACCTCTGTCTATTGGACAGCGTCTGAGTAAACATCAATTTAACCACTACTATTTTATATGAAACTTAATATTAACAAAATGATGTACTATGTGATGGATGCGAAGGCATTGACCTTCGTTGATCGGGGGTTGATTGGGGTTGATTGGGGTTTTATTATTAAGTCATTATTAATCATAAAATACTTTCATCAGTTATTAAATGGTTTGTAACTGTATTTTGTTTTATTTGGTTCAGAAAAGATTATATTTTATACTCAAGGCCAAGTGGAGCTTTGAAATTCCTATTCATGCGTATTAATAATACGGTATTATGTGTGTATAATGTGCGTACAACAGCTTTTCAAGCATTTTTTATCCCAAGTGAGAAAGGTACAAAAAGGGAGGTTAGAAACAAGAGACTGCACTGCAGAAAAACAGATTGGAACAATCTCTGCGCTTCGCTCGACAGAAGTCCATTCATGGTCAACAAGTTACGATGTGTTATCGGATCAGGCGGCGAGAAGTAGCTGTTGTGGGCATTAACCGAAAGGAAAAAGAGGCTTTCAGCCTGTGTGTGTGTGCAGCTGTGGGTGTGTGTGTGTGTGTGTGTGTGTGTGTGTGTGTGTGTGTGTGTGTGTGTGTGTGTGTGTGTGTGTGTGTGTGTGTGTGTGTGTGTGTGTGTGTGTGTGTGTGTGGGTGGATGGGTGGATGTGTGGATGTGTGTGTGCGTGTCCGTGCGTGCGTGCGTGCGTTTGCTCTCCGGTGTGCTGTGCATTATCAATACACTGTAGGCTGATGGAGAAGGTCATGTCTCATTGCCTGTGTGGTGACAGACGACAACAAACTTGCTCTACTTGGTTATTGCTCTGGAAAATCCTTACTCCAACAAAGTGGTGCTGAGTCAGTGTCTCTCTCTCTCTCTCTCTCTCTCTCTCTCTCTCTCTCTCTCTCTCTCTCTCTCTCTCTCTCTCTCTCGCTCTGTCTCTTTTCTCCAATATTCTCATTTTTCAAGCCTCAATTGTGTGTCCTTTCTCCGGCCTTAAACAGGTAGTATGAGCGAGACACTAGTCGGGCGGTCGTATCGTGTTTGACAGGCAGCGTAGCGGGCCTGTTTTTCTCTCCCCCTCCATCGCTCACGTCTTAATGAAGACGGGCTCAGACGCTGCACGCGCGTGTTCCCCGGTCACACACCACGAGCTTCAAATCCCCACCTGGAGACCACACACACACACACTGCTGTCCTCCAGAGGGGGGGTGCTTTACATACCTGCTGTACGCCTGGGTTGTAATCCTCATAATATCCACCGTCCTCAATGGTGTTGTATCATCATGAAATGAAGATATATCGACTTATCTTCATACCCCAGTTTTAGAAAAATTCTAAATTAATAATATGAGGTAAGAATGATGAAAATATGAGGTTAGAACGTCAGAGGGAAAGATCTGAGTCTGATTGTGGGATCATGTACTGACCGTAGACTGTTTACAAGGCAATTTGGATTCATAAGCACATCGTGATGCTTATTGTTATCATATTTCCCTTGATTATGGTAATAATACATGTTTTTCTTATTGCCAAGCCCTAGCCATGTTGATCTAGGACCCTTTCTGTTTGGTCTAATCCACCAGCAGGCCCAACCTGCCTCAGGCTAGCCGTCACAAACTCCATTTGATCCTCTGCTTCAATAGCTTGTTCCCCCTTCCCCCATTTATTGCCTCACTGTGCAGTATTGATCGCTCAAACATTGTAATTATCGGCCTACCTTTAGTGAGCTTTCCCCCCCGATATCAATTTGACCGTTTATTTTTTTATCAATGTTGTGGCCGATAGACTCCTGATCAGGAATGTCTTCAGCCGTACAGCCGAAGACACCATCGCTCTGACACGGATTGAAACTCTGCTCTGTAGCAGGGGATCCCCACCGGGGGTCTGCGATCCCAGGGGGAGCATTAGCAGCCTCCTATAAAAACAAAAAACACAGCATAAAAATGAATGTTTGTCGCATTTATTATAAATGATGAGGGTTTCTGATCAATAAAGGGAAGACCAGAAATCGAAGTCACTTCAACTCTGTTGCAAACCCTCTGCCATGGAAGCACCACGGCCACTGCAATGTTAATAATGCTGTTAACTCATTCTAGTGTTAATAGGGAATGTTTCAATCTGCATCCCAGCTTCAGAGCGTCTCCTGGTGGATGATGAACGACCAGGTGGCTCAAAAAAAAAATGGTTCAGGTCTCAGGAGGGGGGAGGGGGGTGTGGGGGGGCTGGGGGGGTTTGTAGGACAGCCATATCCTAGATTCAGTGGCCCAGTTAGAAGAAATGAAAAATCACCAGAGGGAGCTGGCAGTTCCTCATTCCAGTTTCTCTCTCACTCGAGCTCCATCTCTCTCTCTCTCTCTCTCTCTCTCTCTCTCTCTCTCTCTCTCTCTCTCTCTCTCTCTCTCTCTCTCTCTCTCTCTCTCTCTCTCACTGTCGAATTTCATCTTGTCCCAACCACAGACAGTTAAAAATAATTCGGCCCCTCATCTACAGGGTTCCATAGAGGCAGGGGTGCCATTTTTAGAGGTGTCCTTCTCGTTTGGGTTCTGTGTTATGGGGCCTTTAGTGGAGGGCCCTGGTTTGGGTTGTCGTGTAAACCTTAGATGAAGTAGCAATCGAAGGTAGCTCGTTTTGCCCCTTTTCATATCGGTATGCTGGTCTTTATTTCTCCCAGTCCATGGAGGAGTTTAATATTGAAACATAAGCACAGTGGTAACTGACATTATTCATAGAACAAGTCCATTGGCCAGGGGTAAGTCGAAGCATGCTAGCACCTATGTTGTCCCCTTCTCTAAGAATACATGTGATTGGTTGCTCTTCACCAGGTGTCAGAGTTGGAGACGCATGGGGGCCACGGCCCCAGCGACCTACTGAAAGACGAGCTCACCCAGTCCCTGGAGGAGCTGGAGGCCCTGCTGAAGGCCAAGGATGAGGTGGGCAACCCAACCCGTCAGCCTTCATCTGCTGTCTGAGCTTCACACTCATGTGACACAATGTAGAGACTCTGATTGGACGAATGGGAAACCCAAATGTCCATTTGCATTTCACTGCAGGGATGGGATATTTTTTTTTGTTGTGTGTGACGTGTTGTGATTTGAAATGAATTTATTCAATTAATTATGAGGGTGAGAGACAGAGGACAATGCGGAAAGGAAGGTCAGATAGTAATGTGATGTTGTTGTTTAGCACCAGTTAATCAACTGTCTATCCATTGGACCTTGACACTCACGGGCCACAATCAAAGGCCTTGAATTGGACCTTGTTGCGAAGGAAAAACTGCAGGAACAGGGATTATTTCACAGCAGAATGACTCCTGGGATCACTGACTGAGCGACGTGTTAATTTGATATTAATATAATGTCTTGTGGTTTCAAGAGAGACAAATGTCTAATCAATACAGGTTGAAAAAGGGGGTAGCAAGTAGAAGGGCTAGTCTGTCTCAGTCGTGTGTGTGTTTGTGTGCGTGCCTGTTTATGTCTGGCATTGCATTCAGAGTGTCTCTGTGCCCCCAGAGTGAGTCGGGATAGGCTCTGCCTACGTCCTGGAATAACCGGGTGCATATGATTGATTGATGCAGGGTTAAGGAATGATTTCACTTTAAAAAAAACAAGCTTCTGGCAGTATTTTTTATAAAATATAACCCTGTACAATTTAAGAGTACGAATATCCAGATTATTTGTTCAAGTTATCGTCATGTCAAGAGAGAGAGCGATAGAAAACATGAGATGGAGCTTTTAACTTGAAAGCATTGTTTCTTTTTTAGGAAATTCACATCTTGCAGAACAAGAAACTGGAGTACCATGAGATGGAACGTGACCGGGATGAAGCCATGCACAGACTGCAGGTACAGTAGGACCAGGGAATGTTAGGGTGTCATGGCTGCTGCAGTGACATTAAAAGGCAACTTTTAATGTCACTAATAACTGGGATTCAGGCGTATCTGTGCAGAAACTACATAGACATTCTCGCTGGTGCTGCTGGAAAATAAAATATCCAATGAGCGTTACCATGGTAAACAAAGGTCACATAACAACTCTTGACGCACAATGCAAGAAAATGTGTGCTGCTCCAAATTGTAACATTAATCTACAGTGATCCACCAATTATTGTTGCTAATTTTTCTCACCATCATTCTCCTGCAACACCACAGGAAATGGAAATGCGCAACTCAGATCTGGAGAGGCGCGTCCAGAACTCTGAGCAGAATCTTAACAACTCTCTAGAGGAGCGGGACCGCACGGACAACGAGATCCAGCGATCCATCGAGATCCTGGACATAAAGATCTTTGACCTCAACGACCTGCGACAGAGCCTGGTGAAGCTCATCGATAAATGAGCTTGGTAGAGCAGGCCACAAATGCACTGCTGTGGAGGTGGGACGGGAGACGAGCGAAAGGAAGGGGAAATTAGCAATAGGCTCATGTTAGTGTCATGTTAAGCAATACAGGAAAAGACAAAAGAGAAATGACCCAGATGGAGCTCGTCCTGCACCGTCTCAAGCCCAGGACCCCCGTCTGATCTGGACAGCTGGTCTCGGCCTCTGTTGTGCCACAGTGTCTCTACCGTCACCTCTAAGCTTGTTAAGCCACCAACATGTTGGGGTGGAAAACTGCTGTTTGTCTCAATGTTTTGCTTATCGCTGGCATCCCTTTTTTCAAGAGTAACGTTCAATACAATAACTAACTTTTAAGTGCTACACAGTGTTAGACACTTATTGTCAAGAACTGGTGCTTGTAGTGTTTCATACTTTTTAGGGGACATGTTTTTTTTATAGTTAAGAATGGGTTGTCCAGGTGAAAGCTTTAGCATCCGTGGTGTGTGTTTGAGTAGAAAGGAAGGAACAGTTGGTTAAAGAATTTAATCTGACTCAGCATGCATAGCCCATAAGGTGTATAATAGCCCATGCTTGAATACTGCAATAAGGTCAGCATTCAGTGTTCAGTATTATCAGTAAAAAACAATATATATATACATTTATTTGGATGTATAACAATATCTTCAGTTACACAAACACATACACACACACACAGTAGTGTGTGTGTGTATCCAATGTCAAGGATGTCTTCATGGGTTGGCATGCTACTAGGATAATGTATAACAAGTAGAAGAAGTATTTGCAAGTGATTCATCTGCACAAAAGTTCTAGAAACCAAAGATCAGGTCCTTTGAAGAGCACATCGTTGAGTCATGAGGAGTTTTAGCTGAAGCTTGAAGCCTGATTTCACATTCTTGTTTAGGTTCATGGGAACTGATAATATTCTAAGATTAGTACATAACTCTTGAAAAGTAAACCTGCTTGTGAATAGTTTAGAGACATGGAAATATATTTCAAACATTTTAAGTTAATGTGAATATAGCTGTTATATGCTGACGGTTTGAAACATTTGAAAACACTTTTACTCAATAATGAAATTGCTACCGAATATTCTGCTAGTCGAAATCATCGATATAAAGACAGCTTTCATATTGTGTGATGCAAAGATTGTGTTGTTTAACATAGTCTCTGGGCTATGTTTATATGTTTAACAAGCCTTTATTCTGAAACTGTTTTACAGTTATAGTGTCAGCTTCTGGTATTTTGCACTGGACTGGGAAATAAAAGCTAAAACCACAACTCAAGAATGGTTTCACGTTTGTTTGTATTTTCTGAGGCCATTGGCAGTCATGCAGTGGCCCATTGCATGGGCTGAACAGTTCTCATCACGTTATGCTGATGTTCTACTTTAATCAAAATTGTGAAAGGATCTCTGTGAAGAAAAGCTGAATACATTAAATGTATATTTTTGCTAATCATATGAATCTATTATGAGTTTTTTATTTATTTAGCGAATGCAAATTCCTCAAGCCAAGCAGTGGCCTCTTGATCTAAATTGTGGAGGGAGATTAGACCACCTTTCAGTCTATGTAGAGGGCATAAGGCTTCAATAATATGCTCCATAGTTTGCTCCTCTCCACAGGCAGGGCTTGGGCTGCCTGCATCTGTGAAGGCTGGCCAGTGACCCTGACCAGTTCTGAATCTATATATGAGTAGTGTAGTCCTATTATTAATGTTTTATAATAACACACCTGCACACAGGTGGATAGGCAGGCTATATGAGTTGTATTATGGTGAATCTTCGGGGTACCCATCTTCTCAGACTCTGGTTATGACAAACTCTGGGAATATTTGACCCTTGTTTCTTACAGTGTGTTGCTTTTTTTTTTTTTTTTTCAAGTTTGTCCCATTTTCTTTTCAGTTTTTGTTAACACAAAAACGGTCAACTCTCAATGAGTTTGGGCGTCAGAGGCTTGAATCAATGGATAAACTCCCATTGAGAAGTAGAGACTACACTTTGAGGCGTTACGATCTAGTACCTTGACTAAAATATTCTAATGTAATAGTTTTGTTTAAAAGCAGTTTGTGTGTTTCAAAAATGAAAGTGGTGCGGATTTAAATAAGATCTGCTGGGTTAAGTCGCTCAACGGTGTTGCTTTAGCCACATTATACAACCGTGTGATTTTTTGAAGACTAAACTTTGAGAAATACTAACCTGAGAGGGAAAAAAATCATAATTAAATCAATATTAACATAAACACAAAAACCCAAGCCGTTCTTGGGTTTGAACGACCAACCTCTCGGTCCACAGCTTGACGCGCCGGAGACGACGTGTGGCTCATTACCGCAATGCTTCTAAAAGCAGGCGTTAGTAGAATAGGTCGGTTGGTGATGATGCGATGGCGGCCTCTTGTGTGAAGGGACATACAAGGCATCTCCTTATTTACACTGTTTTCTACAAAAGTAAATAGCCGACGCCAGTTACTTGACATAGTTTGATCATACATTGACAGATTCATCGTGAATTTGATGTATAAATAATAACAGAGAATTGAGCAAATAACCGGTTGATATGACCTCGTTTCTTGTAGTGGCGCACAGAGCTAGGGGAGACCGGGGATAGTTGTAACACGGGGTGAGTTGTAACACCACCAATTCCACCAATTAGGGATAAGATATGAGCAGTGGCGATTTTGGTTTGGAAACTCTGGTGGGGCCCATGCAGGAAAATATTATAACGCAATCCAGAAATACCACATATTACTACCATCACAACAAAAACAGTAGCAAGTGACAGAGGGGACCAAAATTGCAGCTGAATAATGCCATCACTCAAACGCGAATCTGACGACATATATTAGGCTATTATAGCAATAGCACCACCAAATCGCAGCGTTCAAGATCTCACAATATCAAAACTCAAGAAAACAACAACGTGGCAACAATAAAAACAACGGCACACCCTTTACACAGCAATCAATATACAAAGCCACCACTCACAATATACCAAAAAAAGAAGAAGTATGGTTTAAGTTGCATTAAGTTTGCAGGCCACCATACTGTACCATTAACAATGAATCTAGCCTGATAGAGTGGTTGCCTATTCAGACCTGGATAATCCTGGGTGAAAATGTAAGTAAATTTGGGCTAAGATGGTAATTACCTGTGCTTTAAGGACAGTGCTGTCTGGTCTCCTTTGTGTGGCTGAGGTGAAACACAAGCATTTTTTTCCGCTTGAACCACTCCTGGTTGAACGATCTATTCTTGTCCTTTCCCTCTTGAATAATGATTAAATCCGTCGGGCGATGTGGTCCCAAACGTTTTATCTCCAACTTCTGTTCAAGTGCTAAATCTCACATGAGACAGATACTCAACACGATTCATCATTTAATGAATGAAACGTCCATTTGTTGTTATTTACTGTAACAGTAACTGTAACTGTAACAGTAACTACGTTAGCTAGCTAGCAAGATCTGATCGGCTCCCGCCGTAAACCCCGCCCTTTCTACAAATCAGCAATGAGAAGAGCTTTGGGGCACTAAACTTCTGGCCCCACCGCCGAAACAGAAGCGGGCGCTGCGCACGCGCTTGCTCGCGCAACAGCACCAGTTTTCTACACTGCAGCAGACAGGGCCATCTCGGCTGTGCCCCACCGAGCGGAACAGACGAGACGGAGCTACGAACTATTTCACACACAACTACTACACTACAACAATTGTGTTCATCAAATTAAAACTGCGGACATGTAATTAATTATTAACAATTAATGTATTATTAACTTATGCTCAATGACATTTTTGAAAAAAAAAAGAAAAGTATAATCGTGCCCTGCACGGCAGCGTTCTCTGGTGGGGCCGTGCCCCACTGGCCCCTAATGCAAAGACGCCACTGGATATGAGCCATATGTGACAGTTTGAGTCTCCTCCTCCTTTCTTTACGATCACTCATGGAAATATTCCACTAGTTGGCGCCATTTTACCAGGAGTTACGAGAGAAATCCAAATTTTAAGGTAAGAAAGTAACTCTTTTTTTAATGTTTTTTTCTAGTACTTTTACTGTTGTAGATAAAGTTGTAGGAGTTATATCAGGTCAAACTATAGTTTCTCTATTAAAGAATGGTGTATCTCTCCCTTGCTAATGTCAAAGCACCATGCCATTACAGCTAGTTTAGCAATGGATGACAGGGCGGGGTAGGTTGTAACGCATGTTTTGTATCCCCTTACATACAAAGTTGTTACCAGAGAAGATGTTGAAGATGTTGCCCTGTTCTCAAAAAAAAAACTTAATTTAAAACTTAATATGATCTTTATTCTCTGTTGCACAACCTACCCCGGTAGTGGGGTAGGTTAAAGGTTTACATTGTAGCCTATTTGTCATAATCTCACAAATTCCGTAATAAAGTTGAGGTGTCACGGTTAGCGGGTGGCAGGCAGGCAGGTAGGACCCAATAGCAGACAGTTCAGGTAAAGGATAATTTATTAACGCAAAAGGCAAGGAACACCGAAAACACATGTGACGCAAGTAACACGGGTAAAACAGGGAACACTACGGGAACACCGGGAACACACAGGACACAAGTCACCACAAACTACAATAATCCGACAAGGAACAAAGGAAAGACAAGGGCTTAAATACCGAACACAGGGCACGCAACGAGTAACAGCTGAAACACATTAGGGGAGGGAGCAGTAATCACACAGGAGGGTAACTTGACCGGACATGGGGAGAAACAATAAGGCCCCGTTTACACGAAGGGAAAACGCAGATATTTTCACACGGTTTGGCCTCCTATTTACACGAAAACGCTGTTTTTGTCACAGAAAACGATCATTTCTAAAAACTCCGGCCAAAGTGGAGATTTCTGAAAACGCCGGTTACGTGTTGTCGTGTCAACGGGTAGAAACGGGGTTTTAGGTTCTGAAACGTCACATTATGCGCCAGGAAATGCTTAACGTCATATGAGCGCCCTATGTTTACAGTTTTTTGTTACAGGAAGACGCTCGTGTTATTCGTTGTTGTTGATTCTGAGGATTCTGATTGGCTTGCATGGCTTTATCCTTCTCCCTACACTGCCGCCCATAGGTTTGGCATAGTTATAATGTCCCAACGGCGTATTTATCCGTTTTGATGTAAACGACAAGTTTTTTGAAAACGATGTTGTGTGCACAATGTTATTTTTGAAAACGGAGGGGGGGAAATATTCGTTTCTATAAATACCCTGCTACGTATCAACGTGGCCTAAGACACAGATACCAAAGTAAAACAGGAAACACCAAAACAAGACAAGGAAATAGACAGACCATGACATGAGGTGATTTAAGTGTTTTCCACTTGTTGTAGACAAATGTGGGTACTTTGCCTAAAAGTCCCAGGGCCCAGTTTCCCGAAAGCATCGTTAGCCTAAGTGGATTGTGAAGTGAGTCGTACGAGCATCGTACAGCTTTCACACCGTTTCCCGAAAGCATCGTTGGTAACGAACGTCGTGAAAACGCACGTAGCTCACGAGGACTCCAGGGGTACTCGTAGGCTGCTAAGAGCATCGTTAGCCTACTATAGCGTCAGTGGCGTCTACAGCGGACATTCCGTGTATTGGATGTGTTTTGTAAAAGGGGACATATTATGAAAACAGCACTTTTCCTGGGATTTGGGGTGTTGTTGTGGGCAGATGGTGCTCCCACACGCATACAAACTTTGAAATAAGTCATGATTTTAATGGGATACGCATTTCTGAAAGCAGCCCGCCTCCATCTACCAAAAGAGCGAGTCAGTTTCGGAGCGCCCTCCTACGTAGTAAGGGGGTACATTTGAATATTACCTCCCACTTCCCCACTCCCCTCCAATCAGAGCATCGCTAAGACTTTGTGGACCAGCGGACGAGCAGCTCCGGCGGGGGGAACTCGGCGCTAGCCCTGCAGCTAAGCTCCGGGTGTACAATCCCTTTCTCTGGCGCCAAGCTCACCCCGCCGGAGCTGCCGCCGAAGGGAAGTCGGGAGGAGGAGGCATGGAGTAGAAAGGGATTGTACTCCCGGAGCTGAGCTGCCGGACTGCCGCCGAGCTACCCCAGCCGGAGCTGCTCGTCCGCCGGAGCTGCTAGTCCGCTGGAGCTGCCACCTAGCTTCGGCGCCAGTTCAGCTCCCGGAGTACACTGCCGGACTGCGGCCGGACTGCTTCGACGGAGTCCGGCAGCTTAGCTCCTGGAGTACAATCCTTTTCTTCTCCATGTCGCGGTTCATGGAGAGTCAATGCCAAAGTTCCTTCCCCCCAATTCTTCTCAACCATGGCCGGGAAATCCCCCACTACGAGTATTCACTTGTGGAAGTACCAGAGACGTCAGACAGACACAGTCTTTATTATTCATAATATCATCCGACATAGCGCACATAGCTTTTGGCCGTGATATTAGATCGATTATATAAATACCCGTACATAATATTATTATTATGCTATATTATATTATATAGATATAGAGCTCCAGGAGTCATCAAACGGCAACAATCCCTTCTCCTCCATGCTGTGGTTCAGTCTGACAGCTCATTGGTCAATGGGCAGCAGCTAATTTGCATCAATGCTACAGACACCAGAAACAGCTCATTCTGAAGGGACTGAAACAGAGGGCAATAGCGGTAGACGATATTCTTTTTCCTAAAAGCTATTTCCAGCAAACAGCTTCAAAAACATGTTTTCTGGCACTCAAATACTATGTTTGCTTGTTGGGAAAACACCATAATATGTCTCCTTTAAAACACATCCAATAGCCTACCACGGAATGCCCAGCTGGCACAATTTTGCAACCAAAAACAGTGGTTACCGCCGATATATTACTCATAGACTACTGTTATATTTAAACAGCAAAGGTAGACACATGTTAGAAGTCAACAACAACATAATTTATTGCAGCAATTAAGAAATCCAAAAATACACGCCACGTCACAAGCCACAGGCCTATAATAAAATCAAACGATTCCATTGCTCTTGTGTGGGAGGTCGCTTTCGAGCTGCACTTGCTGTCTCCCTCTGATTTTAATTCAACCATCGTGGTTAAAATGTCCTCATTTTGATCAATGACAGAAGACATAGGCCTATGCTACTGTAGACATGAATCATGCTGAGATCAGCGGGTGTCGGATAATTTCTGCAGGCGTTTTTTGTTGCGATTGTTTGCATTAAGCACTGTAGGCACTTCGGTGAGGCTGTGATGAAGTCCACTATTTATTGGACCGTGTCTAGACAGTAACGAACATCCCTGACCATTGTTCATCGCGTTTGTAGTCTACACTCAGACGTGAACTCATTATTGCATGCGGCTGTCTTCATTCATAAAAAAATTAAAATATTCGGGGTATGCAATAATACAAATTATTCTAAAGAGGTCTAGACTCTTTACAATTAAGAGCGCAGCCCCGCCTTCTCCAGTGAACCAAGAAAGCCCGCGCCGTGACGACCGGGGGTTGACCCCCTCGGTTTTACACAGGAAACTTGAGATAAGAAGTTGAAAATCGGCGGGCGTGCCAAGCTGCGACCGAACCGGCTTGGCAGCGTGAAAAGACCTATAGCCTACATCATCCTGCCCAACAATATGGGCAGGATCTAGACCAAGCTCTCCTAATCGGGTCAGCAATAGCCGTGTGTCAATGCCTCCTCTGCGTTTGAATGATAATGAATGAATGGAACGTTGCATTTTTAATGTCTACAAATATTCTAGGCTAGAGTGCGCGCCAATCAATGAAACCTTATGCGGAATCAGATAAAGTCTTTGCTGCGCAAAGCATGTTTCAGAAATCAGCACCTATTTGTCACACAAGCTATTTTTTGATTTTAGTAATATGGAAGGGGGGGGAAATGCCGTGAAAAAATGTACGCACAGGGCATTCAGGATTAGGACCGAAACATATGTTGGCCTAGGCCTAAGCAATTGTGTTTTAATATCTTTAGCATTCAAATTATTGCAGTCTATTCTCGTAGCTAATCTGCTGTTGGCCTTGATTGGGAGATATTTTTACGCTTTTTAACCCCATTTCTCTACGATATTCCTGCGTCCGACACAGTACGGAGCCCATTTCAGCACCGTGTCAGTGGACAGGTACAATCCTACGAACGTCGTGAGTGCAGTGAACGCGCGTTCATGGTAAGAGGAGTTTCGGGAAACGCTCCAAAGAAATTCACTATGGTTCGCAAGATCCATCGTGAGAATGATCGAGCGAAGATCCGTGTTATCGGGAAACGAGGCCCAGAACTGTATCTTTAAAAAAAATGTAGGTTTTTGAAGTAAAATGTGTTACAACCATATCCGGTCTCCCCTACTACAAACAATAATGTCCACATGGGTTCGAAATACCAACCTCTTGGTTAATAGCGTCACAAAATACACACTTTTGTTTGATGCTCTAGAGACGTTCTCATGTTAAGTGTATTGTTTTTTAAAAAGTATAGGCCTACTATAGCAATATGACAAAAAGGACGGCAATCATCTTAATGAGATAAATAAAGTACACCAACTATTATGAACATTATGAATAAATC